>NC_081538.1:27513092-27618092 GCF_030273125.1 Centropristis striata | reverse complement strand
TGAAAGCAATTAAACTCAACTACAAGGCAAGTAGTCTTGAAAGTTTGGAAAAATATTAATTTTACTGTTTTCAAAGTCTGGGATGTGCTTGAATTTAAACATACTCCTTGGACAATGCTTGCTTTTCTACATAATCTACTGTTTAAGTTCATATTTATTCATTAAATTATATTAAAAAAAAGCAACACAATCAATTAAGGTTAATATGAACATCTGGTAAAATAGATTAGAATAGAATTTCATGATATGTTCAAGAGTCCATATATTTCATGTAGGTACCTTAAAAGTGCTTGAATTTCCTCTTAAGCCTTTGGAGTCTGGGGCTATATAAACCAGTTAAAGATCTTTACCAGGATGTGTTGCTATCACCTATATCACCTGATTATTATTCTCATTTTGACTTACTGAATCAACATTTTGAACACAAAAAGCACAAAAAAAACCCACAAAAAAAAACACACACAAAAAACACATAAAAACCCACAAAAAACAAACAAGACAAATAAAAAAACTTTTTTTAAAAAACACAACAAAATTACAAAAAACACAAAATAATTCCTAAAAACACACAAATAACACAAAAAACAAACAAAAAAAACAAATAAAAAAACTCAATTAAAAAAACAACAACACAATTACAAAAAAACACAAAATAAATACAAAAAACACACAAATATAAAAACATCACAAAAAACACACTTTTTTAACAAAAACACACATAAATACACACAACAAAATTACAAATAACACAAACAGTAAACACAAAAGATTGCAATAAAAATGCTGAATGCACACTACAAAATTAGAAAAATCTCAGCAAAAAAATAAGAATCATGTTACTACACTTGAAGTAGTTTTTTTTTAGCTTTGCTGAAAAAGGGTTGATGCAGCTGTACACATCTGGACACATACGAAAAGTCAAAAACAACCTTTATTCTTCTGTTTCTACTCTAGTTTATGCTTCTAAAACCTCAAATCCCACACATTTCTGATCATAAAAACCTGATAAATGACTGAGTGGAGTGAGTTTATTGAAGATTTCCCCACAGAGAACCTGGGCACTCATAATAATCTCCACTCTAAATGATTGTAATCCATCAAACGTATCCGTCACATCGGAGGTGGAGAACACGAAGCTTCACCAGGAGAAGAATTTGTATTTCACGTCCGTCTCTCTCAGAGTAAACTCGTTAGACATTTTCAGCATCATGGAAAATCAATAGCACCTTCTGTAAAAGTTCTCAACTCTGGTAATTACATTTGTTTCTGCCCACACTATCGTCTCTGTCTTCATGTGAACATGAGACCTGATAAGCCAATAAAGTGTGAGGAGGCTGTAAATGTGCTTTATTTCCTCTAACGCGGCTCCAGGAGGCTGCCTGCACGCCTCGTCTGTCAGAGACGCTTGTTGTTTGGCTGCAGATGGTCAAATGTAGGAATCACGCACGAACATTTATATATTATAAGTCTGTATGACTGAACACATTGTTCTGTAAAAAACCTTTTATTCTCACCATTATTTCTGGTAGAAACCAGCATTAGTATTGAGATTAACCAACGTTGTATGATAAAATATTATGATATGTTTTTCTCTTAGAGGTTGTTTTGTTTCTCTTTTGTGGTAATTTTGCATTTCTTTAGGGTCATTTTGTGTCTCTTTGGTGTTGTTTTGTCTTTTTGTGGTAATTTTGTATATCTTTAGTGTTGTTTTGTGTCTTTGGTGTTGTTTTGTTTCTCTTTGTGGTCATTTTGTGTCTTTCTGTGGTAATTTTGTGTCTTTTTATGGTAATTTTGTGTCTTTTTGGTAATTTTGTGGTCATTTTGTATATCTTTGGGGTTGTTTTGTGTCTTTGGTGTTGTTTTGTGTCTCTTTGTGGCCATTTTGTGTCTTTTGTGGTCATTTTGTATATCTTTGGGGTTGTTTTGTGTCTTTGGTGTTGTTTTGTTTCTCTTTGTGGTCATTTTGTGTCTTTTTATGGTAATTTTGTGTCTTTTTGGTAATTTTGTGTCTTTTGTGGTCATTTTGTATATCTTTGGGGTTGTTTTGTGTCTTTGGTGTTGTTTTGTGTCTCTTTGTGGTCATTTTGTGTCTCTTTGGGGTTGTTTTGTGTCTCTTTGGGGTCATTTTGTGTCTTTTTGTGGTAATTTTCATTCACACTTTTAATCTGACCATGATAGCTGGTAGAAACCAATATTTATATTACTGATAATGATGGAATTTTCCGCTAGAAAACTTTTATTGAGCCTGCAGCCAATTATTCTTTTAATTATGTACTTTTAAAAAAAGGCAGAAAATAGTGAAAATGTCCTCCACAGTTCCTCAGATTCGGAGGTGATGATGAACGAAAGCTGTAAATCATCATGTTTAACATGCTGGAACCAGCTGGACTTGCATGATTATTCAGCTATAAAAATAGCTGCAAATTCATTTTATTTTCATCAACTCATGGCAGGGCGTGACCGTAAACATTTCAAGGAATTTGCAAAACCAATTCTTGGTGTGTGGTTGCCATCAGTGTCAAACAGCAAAACATGCCCTGCAACATAAATACATTTTTATATCTTGTGCATTAGTGATATTTAACTATTGCAGAGGGATATTTAGAGGATGTGACAACAGCTGCATTGCTGCTGTATTATGAAATGAGGGTTGAGATACAAATTCAGTAAAGTATCAGCTAAAATACCAACTACGAAGAATTTTGGTTTGTTGGTTACTTTGATGAAGCTTTTATGACCCATTTTCATTATTAAGCTGACATATAACTACATTGTCTCTTAATTACTCAAAATGTCAAGTGACTAAAAAAATGGCATATATTCAGTTTCCGCAACATATTGCCAACAATTGCCGCATGGATTAAAAGACTAACTGTTTCAGCTTTATTATGAATATTGACATACTGTAGGCTTGAAATGTGGCTAACTTGATTCCAGACAATTGCCTATTACATATCAAACAGACATGGATCCACAGTAGCAAACATTTCCAGCCATCTGATGAACGTGAGTCCAATTTTCGCCCTCTTTTAGTTCCGATTTTGGTCTCCTCCTCCAAAATATCTGTCTTTTTAGCTGCTAGATCATGATCACCAGCTGGTGGAAATGGTTTTCTGCCTGTTGTTTGGTGCTGGCACAGTCCAAGTGTTAGTATTTTGTCTTTGTTAATAACAGCTGCATGCTGGTGCTAAATATGGCTTTGATTTTAGTCATTAAAGTGAAGGAAAGTTGCTAAAACTGTCTAAAGCTGCAGCTGTGTTTATGATTATTCTGTGGTCACTGTGAGCTACTCCTTTCACATTGCATAATTTATCTGTTGTTGATGTAAAAATGTTGGTTAGTGCAGCTTTAAGTTTTAATTTGGAGCTGTGTGTTCCTCACAGCATTGCAACAGAGATGAACATTAACATATTGTCGGCTTGAAGTGTGGCTTCCAAACAATCAAACAGACATGGATCCATATTAGCAAACATTTCCAGCCATCTGATGAATGGGAGTCCAAATTTCGTCCTATTGTAGCTCCGATTTTGGTCTCCTCCACCAAAATATCTGGCTTTTTAGCTGCTACATTTTTCACCATATTCACCAGCTGGTTGAAATGGTTTTCTGCCTGTTTTTTGGTGCTAGCACAGTCCAAGTGTTAGTATTTTGTCTTTGTTATAAACAGCTGCACACTGGTGCTTTATATGGCGTTGATTTTAGTTGTAAAAGTGAATGAAAAATCGCTGAAAGTGTCTAGAGCTGCATGATCATTCTGTGGTCATTGTGAGCGACTCCTTTCACTTGATAATTTATCTGTTGTTGATGTAAAAACAGACATGGATCCATATTAGCAAACATTTCCAGCCATCTGATGAATGGGAGTCCAAATTTCGTCCGATTTTATCTCCGTTTTTGGTCTCCTCCTTACAAAATATCTGGCTTTTTAGCTGGTAGATGTTCTACCATGATCAGCAGCTGATGGAAATGGTTTTCTGCCTGTTGTTTGGTGCTGGCGAAACAGTCCAAGTGTTAGTATTTTGTCTTTGTTATAAACAGCTGCACACTGGTGCTAAATTTGGCTTTGATTTTAACCATAAAAGTGAGGGAAAAGTTGCTAAAACTGTCTAAAGCTGCAGCTGTGTTTATGATTATTCTGTGGTCACTGTGGGCTACTCCTTTCACATTGTATAATTTATCTGTTGTTGGTGTAAAAATGTTGGTTCGTGCAGCTTTAAGTTTTATTTTGGAGCTGTGTGTTCCTCACAGCATTGCAACAGAGATGAACATTAACATATTGTAGGCTTGAAGTGTGGCTTCCAAACAATCAAACAGACATGGATCCACATTAGCAAACATTTCCAGCCACCTGATGAATGGGAGTCCAAATTTCATCCTATTTTATCTCCGTTTTTGGTCTCCTCCTCCAAAATATCTGGCTTTTTAGCTGATACATTTTCCACCATATTCAGCAGTTGGTGGAAATGGTTTTCTGCCTGTTGTGTGGTGCTGGCACAGTCCAAGTGTTAGTATTTTGTCTTTGTTACAAACAGCTGCACAGTGGTGCTAAATTTGCCGTTGATTTTAACCATAAAAGTGAGCGAAAAGTTGCTAAAACTGTCTAAAGCTGCAGCTGTGTTTATGATCATTCTGTGGTCACTGTGAGCTACTCCTTTCACATTGTAGAATTTATCTGTTGTTGATGTAAAAATGTTGGTTTGCGTAGCTTTAAGTTTTATTTTGGAGCTGTGTATTCCTCACAGCATTGCAACAGTGATTTAACGGTGGGGTGTGCTGCCTGTGGCCTCTTGCAGCGTCCATGTGGTCACAATATCCTGCGTCCCGATACGATCTGCTGTCTGTGGTGCATACCATTCGTCTTCCTCCTCAGTGTGTCCCTGTGCTCTCCACCCTCAACTATCTGGTCGATCATAATAAACACTGGCCGCAGTTAACAAAGGAATATTACTGCCACATTTTCAGGCTTTGTTGCAAATAACTTGGAGACTTTTAGAGCCGCTGCAGCTATCAAGCAGATAACAACTGTGAGAAAGAAAGTTTCAGACTTCTATTATGAGAAATGTTTCATTACATGACAGCTCACTGTATACCCAGCCTGGTCTAAAGTTAATGTGCTAAAGTGCATAGTCACTTACTTTATTTTCTTCCAGATTATGTTTTTTCTTGATGTTTCACAGCAACGTATCTAATAAAACTCACAGGACTTTCACCATTTTTGCCGTTAACTTTAGGTTCTTAGCGTTGGGTACCAAACTCTGTACTTTTAAAGGTATTGACTGGATTACGCCAGTATTACAGAGCACTGATTCACATTAAATCAATCAAGACCTAATTCCGGTACCTGAGAGCAACTAGTTAATAGTTTTTTCTCAGCACATTAGCTGAGTGATTGGAAGCAAAACTATGCTGAAAGTTTTCGTTCATGTTTGCTGCTATTCATGGTCATGCTGATGTCTTTTTTTTCCATGTTGTAAACAGTAGTTGTTATTTTAAATCCATGAACAGTCCCCATGATGGTTCAAGCTGCAGAACAATTATACCCCTTATCCACCAAGGCAGTACTAGGGCCGGTTCAGAACCGGGGCCTAATCTCAAACCAGTTCTTTGTGTTTTGACAGCCAAAGAACCGGCTTGGGGCCACGAAAACTGGTTCCAGAGTGGCACCAACTCTTTGCTGGTCTTGAACCAGGAACCACTTATGGTTCTCAGGCTTGTAGAAAAGGTTCTCAGATAGTTTGCAAACTAAACCAACTGCAAACCAGCACCAGCCAAGCAAAGGAACTAAGTTTGAGTTGGTCGAAAACAGGTATTAGAGGCTGTTTTCCTGACTTTGCATGTGTGTAACAGCTCTGATTTCAAATGCATTGTGGAGTGAAGGAACAGGAGGTTGGTCCTACAAAATAAATTATAGTAATGATGAGCGGTGTTGTTGTGATGTGGTTATCATCATAGCCCTAAATTTGAGTTATTTATGTTACAAATGTATTTATTTTAAACTAAACCATCTTTTTATAAGTCATTTTGTTGCCTAAACCAAACGAAAGTGTGACCATTTCACAACATGAACCATGCGTGACAGTAATCCAGGATAATATACATTTCCCTCCAAATATAATTGAGAACGTACATGTGTGTGTGTGAGTGTAATTTTCTCTGAGACAGTGCTGGTATGTCGGTGTGTCTGCCAGAATATCCGTAAAGAAATCACATTACTGCATTCTGGTGCTGGAAAACTGGTGTGTTAGCAACCAGAAAAAAGCACCACATTTGGCTTCAATCTTTGGTGTGTGTGTGTGTGTGTGTTTGTGTAGTGTGTGTGCATGTGTGTGTGTGCAGTCTGGTTTTTCCTGAACCAGGATGAGCTGCTGCTCTCAGAGCTCTTCAAAGGCCTGCCATAAAACCTCTGGATCTTAATCGGATGCTGTTCAGACTCCACATTGTAATTACATCCCAACACATTTCTGTCTACGCCTACAGAGGAAAGTGTGTGTGTGAGTGTGTGCATGTGCGTGTGTGAGTTAGTTAGTGTGCGGAGGGTCGTTTTTGTTCCGTACAGTTTCTGTCTCTTTGGGAGGTTTATAAGCTGCATGTTATATCACGTTAACATTGTGTTTGGGCTATTGATGTTTGTGTGATGCTGGTATGATATTTACACAGATGTTTGTGTGACAGTGTGCGGCTGTGTGTGTGTGTATACACATGTGTGACAGTGTGCGGCTGTGTGTGTGTGCAGCTTATCTCTTCCATGCTCTTCTCACCAAGTTTCTTTGGTCTCAATTGGATGTGAAAGGAAATCCCATGTCTGCAAGGCTTCCACTACAGGCACAGACCTGTGTATGTGTGTGTGTGCGTGTGTGTGTGTGTGTGTGTGTGTGTGTGTGTGTGTGTAAAGCCGTTACCATGCCACAGTGGATTAACCACACAGGCTGTGAAGGAGAGATTCAGAGAGAAAAACAAGAGAGCCTGAACCAGATAGAGGATGGGAGGGAAAGAGTTTCAAGATCGATGGGGGGAAAAAAGAAGCTTTTAATTCTAAAACAAAACGTATTTGGCTTAAAGAAAAAGAAATTAGCAGCATCGTTAATTAATCCTCTGCTCAAAAACACTGATTATTACAACCTCAGAGTGTGTGTGCGCTCTCGCAGCAACATTTCTGCAGAATGTGTGGAAGATAGGGCGAGCAGAAAGACTCATGAAGTCTCAGAAGAAAAGATTTCAACAGTGTCAATAGGAGCAGATTGGAATCAGTGTGTGATTGTGTGTGTGTGATGGGAGACTGTTGCCATGTGTTGTAAAGCCTTGAGGGGTCAGTAGTAGAAAAGTTCTGTATGAATGCTGTCCATTAAATCACTCAATATGAAACTGCTTGCAGATCTTTGCAGGTATAGGGAGACAATTGTCCAACATGGAAGTAGTTTATGAAACAAATTGAACATGCAGTTAAGAAGTGGATTACACTGCAGGAGTTTGCATTGACTGGAGCTGCAACCAACACCTGGTTTTTATTAGTGGTTGACTGATACAGGTTTTTCAAGGCCGATACCGATTATTCTGACATCAGTCTTAACCGATCCCTGTTATGTGGTGCCGATTTTTTTGGGCAGATTCTTGAAGCCGATATTGCCTTTTCTCCCTCCATTTACATGATAAAAATGACACAATGCTAACAAATGTTACACAAGTCTCAGTTTAAACAAAAAAAGAAACATTTAATAACAAAACAAATGGCTGTGGCTCAGTTGGTAGAGCGTTCATCCAGTGATCCGAATGTTGTCAGTTGGTTGATCAGTTGGTTGGTTGGTCAGTTGGTTGGTTGTTCAGTTGGTTGGTTGGTTGGTTGGTCGGTTGGTTGGTCAGTTGGTTGGTCAGTTGGCTGATCAGTTGTTTGGTTGGTCAGTTGGCTGATCAGTTGGTTGGTTGGTCAGTTGGTTATTTGGTCAGTTGGCTGATCAGTTGGTTGGTTGGTCAGTTGGCTGATCAGTTGGTTGGTTGGTCAGTTGGTTGATCAGTTGGTTGGTTGGTCAGTTGGTTGGTCAGTTGGCTGATCAGTTGGTTGGTTGGTCAGTTGGCTGATCAGTTGGTTGGTTGGTCAGTTGGCTGATCAGTTGTTTGGTTGGTCAGTTGGCTGATCAGTTGTTTGGTTGGTCAGTTGGCTGATCAGTTGGTTGGTCAGTTGGTTGGTTGGTCAGTTGGCATTGCACATTAAACTTTCTGAAACTTTTTCCTTCTTGGGAGTGGACACTATTGAAACTGGACTTTAGGAAAACAACCTGTGGAGTTTTATACTGACAGTGTCTTCTACCTCCCTAATGGAAATTTTCTGCCTGAATTTTTACCTTATTTCAGATGTGCTAAAACATTTAATCAGTTTCTTAGAACTACTTTATTCATAAAGTTTCTTTTTATAGGTCAATTTTTGTTCTAATAGTGTCTGAAATGATTGAATATGCCCATCACAGCTTTACATCGCTTTATGTCTGAAACCCAAAGATAACAGATTTACAGTGTTTTAGAGCTGAAAAAAATCTGCAAAAGTTAACATTTCCTCCTTTTTCTTTATAAATGATTGATTGATTATCTGACTAAGCCTTGAAAGAACGTATTGTTCCAGCTCAAGTTTGACACTTCTTTTGTTGTAAATCTGGGCTGCAGTTGGAATCCATTGCAGCTGTTTTTAATCCAAGCTAATCTCTATAAACAGACATCTACATATGATGCAAAATGTGAAGGCAATGGCACAATATTTTGGTATCGAAAGTGTTCTGGTTTCTCTCAGTTGTAAGACTATTATTGACCAATCAGGCTTTTTGGTTGCATGCAGGTAAACAGTCTGCATGGAGAGGAAAGGAAGCAGAATCTATTGGCTAAAAATTGCAATCTCTGAATGGCTTTCATATGCAGGTATCTGTTTAAAGGGATTACCTAAAATCTTGTCTGGACTAAAACAGCTACAAGAAAAAAGAAAAAAGTATGCTAGAAGTTGCCTATCAGGCTTGAAACAATGACCAGTGAATGGAAGAGGAAACTGTCCCAGATATCTGCTGTCAACACAACAACTTAGTCTCTGGAAGCAATGGCCAATAATGTTATCAGTCCATTAGAAAGAACAGAGCTACAAGCTTCTTTCATTGGAGTTTTCTTTTAAGGCGTTACATTCAGATATTCACATGGGAATCTTAATGTCTAATCTCCCCAAAGAAATCTATTCTCCAAACACAAATGTTATTTTTTAATGGCTTCAAAGTTGGACTACATCTTGTACTTTTAGTTTTTAGAACCAGGCTTAAATCGGCCATCAGATAAGTAGCTGATCTGCTGGTTATGTAACAGTGTGTTCCATGCTCAGACATTAGCTAAGCACACAGCGTCGTTTCATAATGTTTCATCATTAGTTGCACGTTGTGATGCGCCTCTTACCTCGACCTGGCAGCCGCCCGCCTCCTCCCTGCTGCTCCGCCAGGCAGCGGCTCCACACAAGTCATTAAAGGGGAGAAAGAAGCTCAGCAGCAAAGCTTTCAGCTCGCTGCACCGCCCTGCTCTCATAGCTGGCATTTCTCAGATAAGAAGCAGCCAGAAAAAACTGATTTACAAGGCTCCTCTCCTCCCTCCGAGTGTGTGTGTGTCTGTGTGTGTGTGTGTTCTCTTGATTTAAAAGACTCAAAGTGTAATAACCTATCATGAAATACTCCGCCAGAGAAAACACATCAACCTGCAAATCACATCACAGCATTCGACGCTCGCTCTCCATCTGTCATACAGCAGAGGTGTGTGTATGTGACTGTGTGTGTGTGTGTGTGTGTGACACTGTGTGTGTGACACTGTGTGTGTGACTGTGACTGTGTGTGTGATTGTATGTGTGATTGTGACTGTGTGTGTTTGTGATTGTGTGTGTGTGTTTCTGTGTGAGTGTGTGTGTCTGTGTGAGTGAGTGTGTGTGTGTGTGTGTGACACTGTGTGTGTGACTGTGTGTGTGTGACTGTGACTGTGTGTGTGATTGTATGTGTGATTGTGACTGTGTGTGTTTGTTATTGTGTGTGTGTGTGTCTGTCTGTGTGTGTGTGTGTGTCTGTGTGAGTGTGTGTGTGTGTGTGAGTGTGTGTGTGTGTGTGTGTGTGTGACTGTGTGTGTGAGTGTGTGTGTGTGTGTGTGTGTGTGTGTCTGTGTGTGTGAGAGAGTGTGTTTACAGAATACGCAGGTTTCAGTTTCATGTTGAACCTAAATCTCTTCCTCCTTTCCTTCTCCTGCAGCTTCTTCTCTCCTTCAGCTATATGTGTTTACTTCACTCCCGTTTCTTTAACACTCCGTCATTTGATCCCGGCTCGATATTCCCGGGGAGGGGAATTCCAAGAATGCCGGCGTTAACTCCTTCATTTTATTGGATTTCCAGCCACCAGGGTCTTTACTGAACGCCAGCCTCTTCCAGATCATCCTGACAGAGTAACTGATAGCTGGTGTTCATTTCACTGACCTCTCCAGGCCACGCCCACTAATGACATCATAGATCACTGACCACACCCTCAGTTACTTTAAATGGAAGTAGTTGCTGCAGTGATGTAGTTTAGTTTCTTCACATGAATATTCATAGTACAGGAGCATCTCAATAAATTAGAATATGATGGAAAAGTCCATTTCCAGTAGTTGGAGTCAAACAGCCCCAAACTAGTATTGAGTCATATAGATGGACATATTTTCAGAGGCCAACATTTCCATAAAAGTACCAATTTCACGCTGATTTGGACGAACCAAATGGGCCTGGGTTGAAGTGTAGGATGTATATACTGTGTTTATTTATTATATTGTTCTATTTTACTTATTCTGTTCTTTCATGTTAACTGCTGCTCTGGCTTACTTGAATTGCCCCTCAGGGACAAATACATTTCTCTGAATCTGAAAACGCCCAGAGATAACCATTATGTCTCTCTGGCTCGGCATCAGGAGGAGAAATAAAAACTAAATCATGAAAAGCAAAGAGGGATCCAACTATACTCCATCGAGCCAAACACGGTTCTCATAAGGGCTGTTAACACTACCGCTAAATACCCGGAATGAGGCGGGTCTCACTTGCCGAAACGCCCCTAATTTGAATACGAGCTGCCAGGAGCGGACTTTTGTTGGGAGTTTTTTAGTCCCGGTAGAAGAGCAGGGTCTTTTTTCTCCCCTGAAAACAGCCTGGTTGCTGATTGGATAGAACGCTAAGCAGGATTTGACGTAGTACTCGACGCCACAACAACACAACATTTGTAAAAGCCGGCAGAGCAGTTTTGCCAACTTAGCAACTTTGTTGCTATATTTAGCGACTTTTCAGACCTCCTTAGCGACTATTTTTCAAAAAAAGCGACTGGCGACAAATCCAGCGACTTTTTCTGGTGTTATTGGAGGCTTTTGGAGACTCGTTCTTACTCTTCTTAACAAGTCGAATCGGCACATTCCTCCTGCAGCAGTCTCGCCCAGCTGCAGAGCCAGAGGGGATGTTAACCCCTTAGCATCCAGTCTGCAAATTGCTAATAGGCTAACAGTTAGCTCTGTAGCAGTACAGTGTGTATGTGCTGCTGCTGCAGGAGGTGTTCACTTAGAGATCTCTGTTTGTTTACAACAAGCACCTGACACTCTGTGCACAGTTAGTGATGCCGGTTAATGCACAATCACTATGTTTATGATCAGCGGAGACGCTGTGCATAATTAGCCATGCTGCTTTGTTTATGATTTATTTACTAGAATATGAGGAAGGATGGTTTATATCTGCAAGATGGGATTTCTCTTCTACAGCTCAAGAGTTTTGTCTTGTTTTAACTCTCGGAGACCATTTTTACAGATAGAAAAATGGACGTGATCAGAAAAAAACATCAGATTGTAACACATCAGAAGCACTGAAAGCCATTATAGCTTGCTCTTGGTGCTGTTTGTTTGTGTTTTCTGTCAGGATTTTGGAAAAACTACAGGCCAGATTTCCATGAAACTCAGTTGAAGGGTGCAGCATGGAAGAAGGCGTCCCAGTTTGGAGAGAGCCCATGTCCCGGGGCGGACACACTAATTATTTTTCTCTTTCCTAAACAGTGCGAGATAGGACACAATCTTGGCAGCTCTGCACTGACTCAACCATCAGTCTGTTTGTAAAAAAAACACTGATACTCTGGTGCAAAGCAATTTTGCTGCTTTTTATTGTGTTCTTTCCACAGTTTTGTTAGCTTGTGCGTGTTTTGCGACTCAGTTTAGATTCTTTTCTGCACACTGCCCTACAAAAGCTTAACTTTTGGTTGAAATTGAGTTATAACTAAAAAAGAACTCCTTGATGTCTGTTTTATCTTAAGTTTTAGACTTAAATTATGCTTTATTTCAGAGAAATAGAGCAGACTGCAGTAAGTTCACTTTGACTGTGATACAGGGCAGCCTTGAATTACTTCATTATGTTGAATACTGAAGACAAGAATAATAGAAATTATAAGTTTATTTGACAGAGAAATTTTTATCTAGATAGTGATTAAGTCAAAAAGTGAGATAAAATTATATTAAGACTAGGGTAATATTTTGAGAAAAAAGTTTATGAAATTAAAGTGGCAAATCTACAAGAAAAAAATGTGCAGATTTATGAGATTTAAAGTGGTGAATCTGGGAGAAAAAAAGTTGCTTTTTTCACTTTTTTCTTGTAAATCTGCGACTTTTTTCGCACAGATTTGCCACTTTAAATCTCTCAAATCTGCAACTTTTTTGTTGTGGATTTGCCACTTTAATCTAGTAAATTTGCAACTTTTTTCTCAAAATATTACTCTCGAAGTTCTGGCATAAAAATGTTCTGGTAAAGTTCTGGCAACCACAGCTGCCATTTTTTTTTACAGTGTACCTACCTATAACCCATTTGGCTGGCCAGTTAAAACACATTAAAAACCTTTTAAAGCAGCTTTTCTCAGTTTTACCCTTTGCATAGTTACTGCAGTTAGACTTTGTAGGACATTATAGAGAGACAAAATGCTTTTAGCTTTTAGCACCCCAGCCCCAGTTTCCCTCTTCTTGCTGCTGTCTGTTGTTTGTCTTTAACAAGCGAAACAAGAGTCATTAAATCTGCACTAAAAAGAGAAACCGTGCACACATTGTGAGCTCCTCTCAGCTTTGGCACAAACTCTTACCGGGCGTTTGGGAGCTGAAGGAGCCAAAGTTCATGATGCATCACATGAAATCACCTCCAGAGATAATCATCATGTCATTCTGTCCTCCTTTATAAACTATTTAATAAGAGAGAAAGCTCTGTCACAGTCACTGGCTTGTTCTGATGCATTTCCAAAGAAAAACTTTGTTTTCTCCCCTACGAGTCTCTTCGACTCTTTGGGGAAATGCACAGAAAACACTTTACAAATGATGTTCCAGTGACGCACTAATGAGATCTAGAAACATGAGCAGCCAGCGCTCTTGAATACTGAGAGTTTATTAAATCTCAAGGACGGCGTGTGCTGGCGTACAGAAGGTTGTTTGCACCGCTGGATGGATGCGGCATCGATCGGCAGATGGCTGCACGGACGCATAATATCCAGTTAATTAAAGAGCCAATGTGTTAAAATCCTTCTCTGCTTTTTAAGAAGGAAGTCGAGTTTGTGCGAGGAACAAAATGTTCAGGAGAGGAAACTGTGAATGAACCAACAGATAGGAAAATTATATATTTAAGTTCTGTTTAACCCTCGAGGCCTCTTTAAAATTACCTTACACTTTATACCTTAAGGTCCCAAAACGGTCCCTCTCATACGTCAAGTGTCATAAAAATGTGATACATTAATTTTTTTTTTCACTTTCACAGCATCAAACCATTTAGCAGCTTCAGACCTAACATAGATATGATTTTTATTTGTTTTCTTTTCATTTTTTTATGTTTTAGTGCCCTTTCTGTCATAAGACCCCCTGAATATCTCAAGGGCAAAAACACAAAATATGCAATATTTTATAAAATAAGATGCAAAGTGGAATATTTGGGGTGAGGTTATTGACTAGATCAATAATTGAAAACTCCTTTATATCAATCCCAACACACCAAGACCATTTTTATGGTGTTCAGCTTTTTCATTGCCTGCATTTTGCAAGATAAGAGAACCATTGAAACTGTATGTGATTTAGCTCTGCTGCCCTTGGTGGTTTGAGGGGGTCATCAGACCTAAAAACCTATTTTCCCTTTATTTTGAAGGGAGAGGCTTAGATTTATTAGGTATTCCTGGGAAAAACATTATATTATGTCAGGATTACAGTGTATCAAAAATATGTGTTTATAATGGGAGTCAATGGGACCAAAACGGGCCCTAAGGGTCAAAGTGTGAGTGTTATGTGTATCTCCTATTCTATACACCTTGCAAAAGACAAAAAGTGCCCACAAAGGGTTAAATGCACCCTAACTGTGCTGCCAGATAGTGTTTCTATACTAAGTGATGTTGCAATCCATTCTTCATGAGTTTGACTCTGTAGCCTTGGCGAGAGGATTTGCTTTCTTAGTGATTTTCTTTGTTTGTCATGGCTGTCTCGATCTGATTCTGAACATCTGTATTCCGTCTGCATCTGTTTTATATATAAAGTGTTATGGTACACAATACAGCTGGAGAGAGCCGAGCCAATCATTGGATCAGCCAAACTCTTGTCCACTTTTCTTTAGTTAAAAAAGTTGCCTTTGAATTAACCCTCTGAACTCCAAACACTCTGGCGGCTTTGAAAAGTATGTTTTCTTTAAAAAATAATTGCATAAAAGGAAACCTTTAAAAGAGGCATTATCATCTGAGTTTGAACCTTCTGATGGTCCTTGAATTAAAATAGTAATATTTCTTCAAAATCACTTTATTCTATTTGTCTCATTTTGAAAAAAATGCTAAAAAGATTAAATTCTGCACTTCTAAGAGCAACTGTGAAGACATGATTGATTCTGCTGAGATGAACAGTCCCATGACAAATATTCACTGAAAATCTGTTTACACAGAGCCGAGGGGAGAGGACAGGAGAGGCTGTTTACACAGAGCCGAGGGGAGAGGACAGGAGAGGCTGTTTACACAGAGCAGAGAGGAGAGGACAGGAGAGGCTGTTTACACAGAGCTGAGAGGAGAGGACAGGAGAGGCTGTTTACACAGAGCAGAGAGGAGAGGACAGGAGAGGCTGTTTACACAGAGCTGAGAGGAGAGGACAGGGGAGGCTGCAAACATGACAATACTTTAATATGTACAAAATGTGGGGAAAAAAAGCTTTTTTTTTTCAATATTCATGACACTTGTTGTGTTTATATATAGATTCCATTTTATTGCAATTTTAAACAATAATTTAGCCAATAAATTAAACTTTTTCTTTATGATTTCTGTCATTCTAACTGTGTTATTCTGCACAAAGACACATTTGAGTTGTTCCCTCTTGATTGTGCTGATTTCATGGAGCTGCAGGACTTTTATATTTCAATGAAAAACAAAGCAGGGGTGAGTCAAATGTGACCGCAAAAAGGGTCTGGAGCTGCTTGACGTTCAGAGGGTTGATTGAGGGAAATTGGTCCTGCAGGGGGAGAACTTGAACTTTTGATTGCCGTATCATTAAAATCATTAAAAAAATTGTAAGTATGAAGTTTGAAAAGCTGTTAATCTGAGGCTGGACATCGTGTAGACTGTGGAGTTAAGTGTTCTGACTCATGGATGATTGGTGGATCAGCTCGGTCCGGAATATTACATGGACCACTAGAGTCTGATTAGGCTGAGTCATCGAAAAGTTGAGCCTTTCCTCCATTAAGAGCAGTTAGCATCTGTGTGTGTGTGTGTGAGATTGTGAGCGTGTGTGTTTCTGTGTGTGCGTTTGTGTGCTTGCATGCGTGTGTGTGTGTGTGTGTGTGTGTCCTGGTTTTTTAGCCAAGCGGGTGTGTGGTTGTGTGTGTGTGTGTGTGTGTGTGTGCGCGTGTGAGCGTGTGCAATTGTGCGTGCACGCTTGTGAGCGTGTGTCTGTTTGTGTGTGTGTGTATGTGTGTGTGTGTGTGCCTGTGTGTCTCTCTCTATGTATGTGTGTGTGTGTGTGTGTCTGTGCGTGTGTTTGTGTGTGTATGTGTCTCTCTCTATGTGTGTGTGTGTGTGTCTGTGTCTGTGCGTGTGTGTTTGTGTCTCTCTCTATGTGTGTGTGTGTTTGTGTGTGTATGTGTCTCTCTCTATGTGTGTGTGTGTGTGTGTGTATGTGTCTCTCTCTCTATGTGTGTGTGTGTGTGGGCGTCGTCTCCTTTAAAGTTCACTTCCAATCTGCTCACTTTTTCGTCTGTTTCTCTGCATAATTAACCTTCCTCCGAATGGCAGTTTGTACCTCGTGGCTTCAATTTCTGTTCATTTACATGTTTAACTCTAATTGACCGCTCAGGCTGATGAAACACTCGCAGGAACCCTGTGGGAACGGGAGGATTCTCACATTTATGCTAAAACTAATTTGCTGAGGATTTCAGCCAGCAGCCATGCTCTTAATATGCACACTGTTTTCCTTGTCGGCCCTCAATGTTTATATATATATATTTATGTTTTACGACGGTATTAAAAGTTCTTTTAAGATGTTGGCACATTACTCAAGGTCCCCTGTTAAAGATTAAGTTCAATGAAGTATTTCTTTCTTTGCATGAAAGCAGAATAAAGACCAAACTGCTGATGAACTGATGTTATGTTTTGTGTTTTGCAGGAGAGGAGAGTGAGGAGGTTCCACAGGCCTGAACACTGAACAGGTAATAACACTTCATCTAATCTTCTCTTCTCTATCAAGTTTGCTGTGACCAACACATGGAGGTATATTGTATGAAAGGTACACAATATGAGGGTGACGCATTTTTATTTATGTATCTCATTATGTTCTGCTGTTTGTTGTCACTTACCACACTGCAAAAAAAGAAAAGTTGGGTGAACTCAAAATTTCAACTTCGATAAAATTTTAAGTTGGACAATTAAACTAAATATTTTAGGTTTTGTTTTTGAGTTTGCTCAACTCTGAATTCAGATTTTTGTCAACTCAACTGTAAGTTGTACTAACTTACAATTTTTACATTGTAATAACTTTTAATCCTTACTTCTGCTAACTTCTGCAATGTGCTGAATTGACATGATTGTAACGCCGCTATGAAATGTCAGCTAATGTTGCGACCACAATTTTGAGTTAGCATTGATACGCTAATGGCTACTCTTGTAGCTGTAACAAGCAGCGCTGCTAGCATCAGTTAGCCACTAGCTTTCGTTAATAACCGAATTTCACCACTTTCCCGCATTTCACAACAAAGAAATAAGAGTTATCAGAACTATTGTCCCTTGTTTTGAACCCCAACTTAAAGATATAAGTAACAACAACTCACCAATTTGTTTTTGAGCAGACAACTGGCTTCCTTTGTTGTGCTAACTTACATTATTGCCCTAAATGTCAACAATTTATATTTCAAAGTTTTACCAACTTAAATCACTGTTTTAGGCCAAAAAATACAAGTTGGCTTTTTTGCAGTGCAGCCGACATATCAGAATCAGAAGCTTTTATTGTCATTGCACAGAGTAACAAGTACTAGCACAACGAAATTTGCCATCAACCCGTCCAAAACGTATAAAACACACATACAGTATGACAGAGGTGAACAGGACAGGAAGACAGAGAAGAGAAGAAAAGAAATACAGCACAACGTGAGGAGAGAAAAGGAGGAAAAAACAATGAAAAAAACCTTGGAATGACAAAAGCGATAACATAGCGGTTGCTATGGAGACAACCTTACTAGGCCCCAAGACAGCAGCAGACAGTCAACAGGTGTCTGTGGGAGGTTGAGGGGGGGTATACAGACCATATAAACTATGTAAACTATATAATAACTATGGGATGGGATTTAGAGAATGGAGGATGACTCCTAATGACTTTAATGATCTCTTGACTTTTCATCTGGCACCAAGTCAAAGTTTCCTCTCGTCCAACAATCCAGTGTCTCACATCATTAAACCTAATAACTGAATCCCTCATATAGTATGGTAATATGCTAAATATTATATATTACAGCACACAACACACTGAAATCATCAGAATTTTTTTTATAATTACTCTTCAGCTTTTTGATAGTAGTAGTAATAATAAAAATAATAATGATAATAATAATAATAATGATAAAAACTGTTCATATTGGCATGTTCGGGCGCCAAACTTTACGTATTTTATTTGCTCGATCGAAGTCCAACAAAGACAAAGTCTCTCCAGTTTTCATCTATCAAACATCTTTTTTTTCTGAGTTTTCTGTTGTGTAATGAGTATTGCAGCCTTGTGGGGCAGTTAGTGCGCTGTGTTGTTTTATTGTTAAATTCCTGCGCTCAGACAAAGCCCCCCTGCTCTCCTTCTATAGGCTGTGTCATATAAAATTCCCATAAAACCAGTTCATTAAACTGGAGTTGCTGTGTCAACACATAGCATCGCAGAGCTGTTACCTAATTATTTGGCCTTTATAACACACATAAACACACGTTATTTCTCTAGTGTGAAGCCTTAGCTGTGTGTGTGTGTGTGTGTGTGTGTGTGTGTGTGTGTGTGTGTGTGTGTGTGTGTGTGTGTCTGTGTGTCTGTGTGTCTGTGTGTGTGTGTATAAACTCATGGGAGGCTGTCTGGGTGATAAAGACCTGACAGGAAGGCAGCTCTGATAATACCACTGATACAGGAAATAGTTCAGCTGTAATAATAAAGCGTTTATGGAAATTGTGCTGATGTTTATCACAAACAATCTTCAGCACAATTGCAAGCTGGATATCAATATTTATCCGTGTATATTTAGCTTTTCAACAGGAAATGTAAACTCCGTGGACACTCAGCTGGTTTACTTTGAACTGGTTTGATCTCAGCCACAGTTTTGGCTCTGTTTTTCTGCTGCCAAAAGTACTGAAAGCTGTCACAGAATGTCTGTTTTTTGTCTGTGTAATCATTTACTTCTCATTTAAATCATATTTTGGTCTTTTTTAGATTTAATTTTAATGAGGGAAAGTATTTATTATTCCTGCACGACACTTAACTTTGGCTTCTTTTTGTAGAGAAACATGTTTATATTTCTTAAAAGTAGGTTATTGTTTCTTTCTTTTTGGTAATGGAACTGAAACTCAGGTATTATAATAATTTATACCTATAACAGTTAGTTCCAAGATTACCCAGCTCTTGTCACAGTCCTGCATTGTAAGGATTAAACGATTAACGGTTACTCAGGCTATTCTGTTTGTTATTTAAACTTAAAAAACTAAAAGATCTTAAAGCACTTTAATAGATTATGCTGCATGTATCTTAAAAGACTGATTAAAAGACTTAAAACACAAGAACTTTAATCTTCAATATGTTGCCTGGTTTGCAGCTGATTAATAGGATTCAGTGTATTGTAATAATATTGTTTAAAGTGTAAAACACTGTTGACTTCCGACTCTATGCAGATGACACCCTGTTATATCTGCATTCAAAGCTTGGTTTCAACACACCGTCTTAACAAGCCTCATTGCTTTTAACCAGGAAATTTGTGCATTTTAGTGACAAAAAAGTTGTTTTCCAACAAGATCAGTTCCTGAAAAGTTCAAAATCAGCAGATGGAGTTAATAGTAGTTCAGCTAAAATTACTACATCCAAACTGCACCAGGGTCCACTGAAAGTTGAACTAAAACCCCCTTTTTCAAGCAGTCTTGGTCCAGCTGTTTGACCAGGACCAAGTATTTGTGTTTGTTTTAACTGACCCAAACAAGGCACACTGTAAAAAAAAATAAAAATAATAATAATAATAATCATATTTTTTTAAGATACGGGTGAAATTCTGGCAGAAAAAGTTGCCAAACACTGACTGTTGAATAACAGTAAATCACCATAGTTATTTTAGAGATAATTTATTTTAAAATATGGATAATTTGCAGTAAATGTATCTGTATAAACAAAAAATCTGTAGAATTACTAAATATTATTTACTTTACTATGACAGTAAGTGTTTGGCAACTTTTGCTGCCAGACGTTTTACTGTATTTTTACAATTTTTTAGAATATTTTTTATATTTAATTTTTTAAAAATCTGTTAAACAAACTAAGCAAAACAGAAATTTGCTGTCCGCACTACAATGTGTATTTTTTTTTTTTTTTTTTACAAAGAATTCACTGTAAAAGCAATCAAATAATACTGTAAAAAATCTACAAGGTCCCATTATATTAATTCCCATTTTATGCTTAATATTTGAAATTAAAGTAATTTACTTTTTATGGCATTTGTACTTAATGTAGAAAAACCCTGTAAAATAACTTAGTACATTTCTGGAAAATAATATATATTAATTGTTTTGTTTTTTCTTTTTTTACAGTGTAGGCAATAAATAATAGACCGTGAAGATAGTTATTACTTGCAGCGTTTATTGCTCCTAATATGACCGTTTCCACTGAAATAAAGCCCATAAATAAACAGAAATCCATCAAACCCACTTCTACTGTATACATCTATTTTCTGAAAGACTCTGCTTTAATCTTTGTACACACACACACACAATCTCACACACACACTCTCCCACCTTCCTGTGGGATGTGTGCAGGAAAACTCTGGTTTATTGTGCAGGAGGAAGTTTACGGCGTTGTGTGTCTTTATCTGTGTGTGTGTGGGTGTTTGCGTGTCTCGGAGGGGAGCTGCAGCTGTGAAGGCTGGCTCACAAAACTGTGAACTCCACTCCGCACACTTACACAGCAGAGAAAGAGGACGGGGACTGTCAGTGTTACTGTCAACACACGGAGCAGTTCCTCTGCTGCTCCAGAGAAGTCTCGCTCAGATTGTGTCTCACAGCTGGAGGTTGTCAGTTGTGAGCATGCATGGACGGATCAGACCGAGGAGGCTTGAACTGAGTTATTGCACATTTAGAGGAAGACTGCACATGATTGTGAATCAGCAAATGTTTGTTATGATGTGTCGAGAATAAATCTGGTTGTGGAGCTGTTGCCAAATGAAATGGACAGTATGTAGCTGAGGACATTTTCTGTACTGTTAGGACATTAATTCATGTGTTTGTTTACACTCTGAACTCCACCTTCCTGCCTGATTGAAACATATGTTTTTTTTAAGTAATTGCCAAAAATGCATTGTTCACTGTAGAAGAAACGGTAAAAACAGGCATTATCATCAAATTTTTAGCTTTCCGAAGGTCCTTGAATGGATCATAGTTGTTGGGTTTTTTTGCACTATTTTTTTGCTTTCATAGTGTAGACAATCTGTTGACAAATTGATTAATCAAGAAAACAATCCATAGATTAACCAACAGTTAAATTATGGTAAATTGAATGGGCTTAAAAACATAAAACAGAGTAAAGTTTTATATAAAGCGTCAATAAAATCAACTAAAATCAACCGAAAAAAGCTGACATAACAACAAATAAATTAGAGACATGATCAGGATATGAGGACACTAATTGATTATTATATCCCAAACATCAAAACAGTGAAAAACAAATTCCTCAAATCCAAACCAGACATGTTTCCCAACACTGAATTCTCTGCATGCACCTGATGTTGTATAACCTCCAATATCTCTTTATTCCACCACAGAGCTTTCATGTTGGCACAGGCGTCAATTAACAGAATGCATTTCCAATTTTCCGCATGCTCCAAATTTTCCCTGCAGGAGTGATTCTGCGGCGGCGAGAGCGACCGGCTGACTATCAAACGGAGCCAATTGTGTGTATAAAAGATTGAACGTTTCACTGTGATGAACAGAGATGGATGAAAGAGACCCGGTCTGTAGACGCAAATGGGGAAATCCAAAAGGTTGATTGAATTTCTTCAAAGTCGGCAATTTGTAGACAACTAATCGAGGTTCATTGAAAGTTGGATTTCATGCAAAAATCAATATAAACTGTATAAAGTGCTGACCTCCCAAGGCGCTTTATGCTCATACAAAACATTTCAAATGGTGTGAAGAAGCAAAAGAAATTCAATAGAAGAGTTTGAAACGTCCAAAAAACATTCTCAAATTCTCTGTGCCAATTTTAGTGGAGGTCAAGGCGTTTTTAGGTGAACTAAACCTCTTTATTTTTTACCACTAATTGCAGAAATCCAAGAACATTTGCAACAATAAAGTCTGGGGAAAAGTCTGGCAGCAGTAACTAACCATAGTTATTTTAGAGATAATTAATTTAAAAATATGTATAATTATATTAAATATCTGTATTTCAGAAAATATCTGTAGAAAAACGAAATGTTTTTACTTTAATATGACTGTAAAATCACTCTAAAAGCAGTTAAATAATACTGTATAAAATCTATAATGTTCAGTTAATTTCTATTTATGTAGACGGAAATGGGGAAATTAAATATCTGTATTTCCGAAAATATCTGTAGAAAAACTAAATGTTTTTACTTAAATATGACTGTAAATGTTTGGCAACTTTTGCTGCCAGAATTTTTACGATTTAATTTATTTTATTTATTTTAAGGTTTTACTGATCAAAAACAGACATTTCCTTTCAGCATACAATGTATTACTTTTTTTTATTATTTATACTTTTTTATAAAATCTATAATGTTCAGTTAATTTCTATCCATGTAGACGGAAATGGGGAAATCCAAAAGGCTGATTGAATTTCTTCAAAGTCTGCAATTTGTAGACAACTAATCGAGGTTCATTGAAAGTTGGATTTCATGCAAAAAACAATATAAACTGTATAAAGCACTGACCTCCCCAGGCGCTTTATGCTCATACAAAAATTTCAAATGGTGTGAAGAAGCAAAAACAAATTCAATAGAAGAGTTTGAAACGTCCAAAAAACATTCTCAAATTTTCTGTGCACATTTTAGTGGAGGTCAAGGCGTTTTTAGGTGAACTAAACCTCTTTATTTTTACCAAAAATCCAAGAACATCTGCAACAACAAAGTCTTTAGGAGCTCCAAAACTTCCAAAACTACAAAAGTCACATTGCATTTCCAGATTCCATCCATCAATCCGACCCAGTCCGACTACTTTTTCCACTTTCTTCTGTGATGCTACATGTCTGTGAAGCTTTTTCTCTCATAAAGGAAACAGTTATTTTCATTATGTAGCTTTTATATACTTGGAAGTACGTTTTCAAAGTGCAGTTACGTCCTTGATCCATTCATCAGGACTCTGAATCAGTCAGAAAGATTCCGTCTGCTGCTCGACATATAATTCAGTAACTGGTTCATCTTTTTAAGTAAAAATGTGAGATTGTAATACACGCATTTTCTCTTTCATGGCAATACAACATGTTGGAGCACTTCACTCTTTACTTTCTCTCCGTGTTCATGAAATGGTACGGTACTCGGAGTAAAATTGCAACTTTTGTCAGTATTATTTTTTCATAATTAATACAAAAACTGTGGCCAAAGTTATAAAAATAAGATGGAAGTCATAATAAACTGAAATAATCCTTTTTAAGTCTTTTAAAATATCTGGTGTTGCACTGCTCTTGTTTTAGAAAATATTGCAAAATAAGCTTGCAGAGCTGTACATTTAATGAAATCAACCAAATAAATAAATATTTATTAAATATATATTTAAGCTCCTAAGACTCTTTATACACATAAATCTGAGGGTCTATGGATGCACAGTGCATACTTCCACCCCTCCTCATTAGACCTTAAAATATACTGCGTACAGTGTGAATATTGTATCATATTGTATATATAATTCAATATTTCATTGAATATTGTATGAAACTGTATTTGAATTCAGACACAGTGATTCTGAAGGTGACAGATGCGTAGAGAATAAATACATCAGGAATCAGACAGGAATGAAGAGGCTGATGATGAATGGACAAACTAAACCGCCACTTTATTAGGTACACCTGGCTCGTTCTGGGTTGGACCCCTCTTTGCTTTCATTCTTCGGCATAAATTCAATAAACTGCTGGAAACATTCGTCTGAGATTTTTCATATTGCATTCTCCCTGAAACAGATGAGGAGGCCGCTTTTTTTTCATGTCTTGCTGATGTCAAGAATAATGTTGAAAATGATGATAATAAAGTCGAAATTCAAGAGAATAAAGTAAAGATTTAAGAGAATAAAGTAAAAAATGTTGAGAATAAAATTGAAAATTAAGATAATACAGTCATATTAAGAAAATAAAGTCCAATTAAGAGAATTAAGTCCAAAAATTAAGAGAATAACGTCCAAAAATTAAGAAAATAAAGTCAAAAATGTTGAGAATAAAATAAAAAATTAAGAGAATAAAGTTGAAGATTAGGATAATACAGTCATATTAATACAATAAAGTCAAATTAAGAGAATAAACTCCAAAAATTAAGAGAATGACGTCCAAAAATTAAGAGAATCAAGTAAAAAATTAAGAGAATAAAGTAAAAAATTGAAGAGAATAAAGTTGAAAATTAGGATAATACAGTCATATTAATAAAATAAAGTCAAATTAAGAGAATAAAGTCCAAAAATTAAGAGAATAAAGTAAAAAATTAAGAGAATAAAGTTGAAAATGAGGATAATACAGTCATATTAATAAAATAAAGTCAAATTAAGAGAATAAAGTCCAAAAATTAAGAGAATAACGTCCAAAAATTAAGAGAATAAAGTTGAAAATTACATTAATGAAGTCAAAATTTACAAGAAAGTTGAAATATCGACAATAAAAAAAAGTCGAAAACTTCAAATAAATTTGAAAAAAGACTTTTTTTCTGAGGCAGTAAACAAAAGTCAGAAATCGACTAATTTTGTATAGAGATAGATAGGACCCAAATGCTTCTGCAACCGCCGTCAGCGCCCCCTGCTGGAGTTTTTGGTAGAATGCAGCTGAAGGCTCTTCAGGGTTTACCTCACTGCTCATACCAGAATTTTACTATATTTAGAATTTTACTAAATATTTTTTTTACATAGAATTCCCTCTAAAAGCAGAGCCCTGATTGAGAACCAGAGAGTTTCTGCCACATGATTGTTGATCAGATGTTTGTGTCTGACATGTGTAACCTATAAAGTGACACACAGACACTTCTGATGATGTGAATATATCTGATTCTACAATGACAGGTTGATTATGTCGCCCTTTACCACTCACACACTGTGTGTGTGTTGCTGCTGAAAACTCGTCTGTAAATGTGCTGATGCACTTCTTTAACGGCGAGAGAGAAAAAAAGTGATCTCTGTCTCTTATCTCGCCTCCTTTATTATATCCCAGCATTCAGATGGGTACAGCATGAGATGAGAGAATCAGTTTGTATTGAACATGGTTGAATGCAGTGCTGATGAAAGCTCATGCTGATAATAGCTTTTTCATTATGTCCTTAGCCGGGCTTGGCATTTCATTTTCTGTTGCAGAGCGAGAGAGAGCGAAGTTCTGCTCTCGCTGTGTGCCGGCATCTTTTCACCGGAGTTCGATTGTGTGTTTGTGAATATTATTTTTTGTATTGCATTTCTGCTCGATTAAGCTTCACGCTGAGACAGGCGGCTCGGCTCGGCGCGGGGTGTTAGGGATTGAATTCAGCCCCTAAAAATAGACATCTGCGATTAAGAGAAAAATCAAACAAAAGCTGCTGAATTTTCCCCTCGTAACCTGTGTGACTTTTTTTCGATTCTGTGTAATTGATACGGCCGTGATCAGCCGTGATTTCACAGCTACATTTCCACCAAATGCTGCTGATTAAGCTGTTAGCAGGCAGATCAATGTCAGAAAAACAGTAATGGAGATTTAGAAGAGACGAATGATGAGACACTATTAACACATTTAGGCCTAAAACGGCTGGAACAAATGCCTGTAAAACCTCTGGGCGATTTTAGAATAAGCCCCTAAAACCTGAAGTTTTTCTGGAAAATCAACATAAGTGTCAACTCTTCCTACTAAATAATAGATTTTCAGCCTCCGTAGCAGATAGACATGAAATTCAAGAAGTATTTGAGAGCTTATAGCTGTTTTATCTGAGCTCCCTCCGCTATAGTCGTCTACTGACATGATTTCAAAGTTCTGAAAAAGTCCCATGTTGCATTGCGACACTCCCTCATGTATTCTCATTTTGTGTCTTTTTTTAGTCATTTTGAGTCTTTTTTTAGTCATTTTGTGTCTTTTTTTAGTCATTTTGTGTCTTTTTAGTCATTTTTTTGTCTTTTTTGGTCATTTTGTGTCTTTTTTTTATGATGGGGCCATTATTTACACAACTTACATCATACTGTCTTGAAGAAGCTCTTTTACCAGCGATTGAGACCATAGTGTTGTCATGAGAAATTTTCTGAGGTAATAAATCAAGTGAGAAGTCGTCTCATTTTGTATTGAGATAGATAGGACCCAAATGCGCCATTTTTTACTTAATTTTTGTCATTTTAAACTTTATTTTTGACTCTATTCTTGTCAATTTCAACTTTCGACTTTCAACTTTATTCTCGCAATCTCAACTTCATTCTTGAAATTTTCAACTTTATTTGACATTTTTTACTTTATTCATAGTTTTCGACTTTATTCTTGTAAATTTCAACATTATTCTTGACATTTTCTAATTTCTTTACATTCTCCAACGTTGCTTCTGCAACTGCCATCAGCACCACATTGTTGGAACCTTTGGTAGATTAAACGCTGAAGGCACTTCCGGTTTGCCTTGTTGCTCAGACCCGGAGGTTGCCGCCTGTGGAGCATGTTGCATTGCTGTGGAAGTTGACCCCCTGTGGATTCTGAACATTCTCCCTGAAACGAAATGATGAGAATAAAGTTGAAATGATGACAATAAAGTTAAAATAGTGAGAATAAAGTAAAAAAGAACAATAATAAAGTAAAAAAAATTAGGAGATTAAAGTCGGAGGTTGCCGCCTGTGGAGGAGGTTGAATTGCTGTGGAAGTTGACCCCCTGTGGATTCTGCACATTCTCCCTGAAACGAAATGATGAGAATAAAGTTGAAATGACAAGAATAACGTTGAAATACTGAGAATAAAGTCAAAATAGTGAGAATAAAGTAAAAAAAACTAGAATAAAGTACAAAATTAGGAGAATAAGGTCAGAGGTTGCCGCCTGTGGAGCAGGTTGCATTGCTGTGGAAGTTGACCCCCTGTGGATTCTGCACATTCTCCCTGAAACAGACGAGGAGGCTGCTTTTGTTTTCTTGTCATGCTGATGTTGATCCGACTCTGGAATCTGGAGAAATCCATTTGTTTCATGGGGCCTCCGAGGATCCGACACGGAGCCGAGTCAGTCGTCCCCAAGGAGAAATTATTTTCTTTTGTTTTGCAGGAATCCGGCATGTCGAGCTTCCCTCCTGAGCTTTTGTCACGAAATTCATGGAATGTCATTAAAAAAATCTGAGACAAGGAAATTTGGAAAATTCTCTGAAGTCATACTTGGAGATACGATCTCGTACCGAAGAAACTATAAACCAGAGAAGAGCATTTTTACCCTCTGAAGTCATCAGGACGGACTGGGAGAAATCATAAATCCAGTCGGTTCTGTCGCTTCCATCAGATGGAAGATGTGGGATTGTGTTTACACGGTCAACACCTCGTGCTTGTGATGTGCAGAGACGTCCTTTGGGAGGCGGATGTGATGAGGCTGACCGGTTCATTACCATCCAGCCTGCTCCGCTCTGACTCCCTCTTCCCAGAGGAATGTCCGTCACGTTGAGCAGAAACAGATGTTTGCCGTCCATCCTGCTCTGCTGCATTTCTGCCTTTAAAGCTGCTTTTTCTTTACGTTTCCAGTCATTCCTCGAAAATATTATTCTTCTGTTGCAATCAAAACAGCACTTTTTTTTTTAAATCATTGGGGCATTTCTGTAATTTTAAACTTATATTTGCATTTTCATCATGCAGTTCAAGAATAGAGTCTGAAAAATGACAAGAATAAAGTTAAAAATTACGAGAAAGTTGAGTACAAGAGTATAAGAATACATTTGAAAATGATGAGAGTAAAGTTAAAAACTACAAGAATAAAGTTGAAAATGACAAGAATAAAGTAAAACATAATGATAAAATAGTCTAAATTTACGAGAATAAAGCTTAAAGCTGCTTTTTCTTTACGTTTCCAGTCATTCCACGAAAATATTCTTCTTTTGTTGCAATCAAAACAGCACTTAGACAACAGTAAAGTTTTTTTTTTTTTTTTAAACCACTGGGGCATTTCTGTAGTTTTAAACTTATATTTGCATTTTCATTATGCAGTTCAAGAATAAAGTCCGAAAAATGACGAGAATAAAGTCAACAATGGCGAGAAAGTTGAAAAAGACAAGAAAAAGTAAAAAAACGAGAATTAAATTTAAATGATGTGAATTACGTCGATATGACGAGAATAAAGTCGAAAATTACGAGGATAAAGTTGAAAATTACGAGAATAAAGTTGAAATGACGGGAATAAAGTTGAAATGGCGAGAATAATAATATAAATAACCACAATATTTAAGGTGTAGTAGAACTACACCGTAATAATATAAAAAATATAAAATGAAAAGACAGTGCAGGTTAGCTAACTTGTAGCACTAGCCATTTTGTAAACAAAAAGAGAAAAACACTGTCAACTTTTTACGAAAAAGGACGGGCTCAACCGTAAGGGAGCTATATGTCAAAGAAAACACAACTTAAACCACCCCTTTGTAGTGAAAATAAAGTAATTAATATGAAAAACGACGGAGCTAATAGCTTGTTCACTTACCAGGGAGCCATGAATGTCCGTCTGTTGCTGCCCCGCGGGGTTCACCACCCTAAACCACAGGGGTGCTGCGTTTAAGACTATAGGACAAACAAGTTTCATGTTGAGAGATGGGTTTTTATGTGGCAAGTAGCAAATTTCTTATAAACTGTGTTACATAAGCATGTTGGAGATGGCTGTTTGAGCTCTGGGGACATGTTGGATGTGTGGAGGGACAGCAGGACAGCAGAGTGTCCGTCCCCGTTATGAATGTGTGGAATTAAGTGAATGTGGAGCCAGGTGGGTGTTCAGTCAACCTTCTCCGGGGAAATAAAAGAGTATCACCACACCTGTCGCCAGATAATGTTACGTAATAACTCTTTAGAAATGAGTTTTCACACACAGAGAGAGGGAGAGAGAGATGGGAGGTTTGTCTTTAACCCTTTATCGGGCGAAGAACTATATTTGGTAACTTCAGTGGGTATCAGAATGAGGTCCCCATGTCTCTCTGTGAGGTCGTAGAACCACGTGGATTTGTAATATTTAGGGAAAAAAGTTGCAAATTTACTAGATTAAAGTGGCAAATCTGCGCGAAAAAAGGTCACAGATTTACAAGAAAAAAAAGTTAAAAAAATAACTATTTTTCTCCCAGATTCACCACTTTAAATCTCATAAAGCTGCAACTTTTTTCTCGTAGATTTGCCACTTTAATCTCGTAAACTTTTTTCTCAAAATATTACCCCCCTCCCGGGGTCCGTATGTGTTTTACACATTCTGGCTGTATGTAATATCCTCCAATATTCTCTGAGTGTCCTATTAGGGGTTAATACTCTCTAATATATATTGTGTTTTTAGTGTTGGACTTGCTCCTGGTCTCCTCCTCCTTTACCTCTCTGTAAACAGAGACATTCTTCCTCCAACATGGATCCGTTTAGCTCCCTCTTAATTTGGTAGCGGCTCCGTGTCGGTGGCCTTGATCAGAGCGAGCTGATAGAGCCAGATTCAACATTTCCTGTCAGACTGTTAAACAAACTGCTGCGGCTCTCTTAGACTTTATCTCTCCTCCTCCTCCTCCTCCTCCTCCTCCTGCCTGTTTCCCTTCCTCCTTTCATCTCCTCTTCGTTTCTCAAACCCTGGAGAAGGACTGTTCTCCTATTTATGTGACAAACTACTGCTGCTGCTGCTGCTGTAAAGAATATTAATGACATTTTTTAACCAAAAGTTGGTTAATTACTTTGTTAGTTTACAGTGTAGCGTGCAGCAGAAAACAGGGATCAAAGCTCATTACTGGTCTGCTGCTGATGCAATGTGTTTATCTATGGGAGGAGAGGAGAGGAGAGGAGAGGAGAGGAGAGGAGAGGAGAGGAGAGGAGAGGAGAGGAGAGGAGAGGAGAGGAGAGGGCCAGGTAGGAGGGATATAATGAGGAGGGAAGTTTTTTTTACCATGATGCAGTTTGAGAAAAAAGAACGACTAAAAGTAAGAGTGGAAATGACAAGAATAAAGTCAAAAGTGATAAGAATAATGTCACAATTTATGAGAATTAAGTAAAAAAATATGAGAATAAATTTGAAATGACGAGAATGACGTCAAAAATTGTGAGAATAAAGTCGAAAATGGCGTGAATAAAATAACAAAATGATGAAAATAAAGTCAAAAGTTTGGCGTGATTAATGTAAAAAATTATGAGGATAAAGTCAACATTTTTGAGAATAAAGTCAAAAATGTTGAGAATAAAGTCAAAATGACAAGAATAAAGTAGAAACTGTTTAATAAAGTAGGAAATTAAGAGAAAACAGTCATATTATTTATATAACAGTCATATAATATAGAATAAAATCAAATTAAGAAAATAAAGTCACAGAATAAAGAGAATAAAGTAAAAAATGTCACAGTTGAAAATGTTGAGAATTAAGTTGAAAATTGAAAGATTAAAGTAAAAAATTACGAGATTGAATTAGAAAAATTCAAATGCGGTAAAAAATTTGGAATAAGACGAAAATTTCAAAAGTAAAGAATAAGGTTGAAAATTTTGAGAATAGTCAATAATTGTGGGAATAAAGTCGAAAATGTTGAGAATAAAGTTAAAATTTGTGAGAATATAGTCGAAATTTATGAGAATAAAGTGGAAATGCCAGGAATATAGTAGAATAAAATGAATAAAATAGAATATTACTAGAATAACGTTGAAAATGAACTTTTTGAGTACTATAAAGTTGATCAGTCATCAGTGGAACATTGTTTTTTATCCAACAGTTCCTGCAGCTACAACCTGATTTTCAACAATGTCATGAAATGATCAATAACCTCAATATTTAAGGGTTTATTAGAACTACACTGTCATAATAAAAATACAGATTTCATCATTTTTTGTAAGCTATTTATTCGTAGTGTCTGCAGGTATGCAGCCCCCAGTGGAAATCACAGCCTCGCTTCTACAGAAACGTATTCATGCATGAGGAACGATGATTAGCATCTGCAAACATAAAGTCCCAATATATATTTTTAACTGAACAATTAATCTAATTTAAATATAAGTGGACTCATTAGTCTCTGATCCCTGAACCAGAGAACGACATAAAGACACAGCAGGGAGAGAGTTTACCCAGCATGCCCCTGGCCCCATAAACACCAAGATTAACCGTGTGTGTGTGTGTGTGTGTGTGTGTGTGTGTGTGTGTGTGTGTGTGTGTGTGTGTGTGTGTGTGTGTGTGTGTGTGTGTGTGTGTGTGTGTGTGTGTGTGTGTGTGTGTGTGTGCGTGTGTGTGTATGTGTGTGTGTGTGTGTGTGTGTGTGTGATGTGGTGACACAAAGCAGAAGTGGTCTGGTTTGCTTAGAGAGAGAGAGAGAGAGATGGAGGGATGAAACAGAGAGGTGGTGTGTTGTGTTTGGGAAATGGGTCAAGAGGAAGTTGAGGGTGTGTTTTTAAGTGTGTGTATTTGTGTGTGTGTGTGTGTGTGTGTGTGTGTGTGTGTATGTGAGTATGTGTGTTTCACAGCTGAGACCGTGTTGTCGGTCAGTGTGGGAATTTGCTCTTTGTGTGTGTGTGTGTGTGTGTGTGTGTGTGTGTGTGTGTGTGTGTGTGTGTGTGTGTGTTGACTGTGCATAACTTAATTCCACAGGGAAGCCAAAGCAACAGCGCCTCTGTTTCCTGTCCTAATTGCTTAAAATCCTACACAAATAAGCCTACACACACACACAATAACACACACACACACACACACACACACACACAGTAACACACACAATAACACACACACACACACACTTACACACACACACAAACACACACACGGTAACACACACAGACATACAGTAACACAGTAATACACACACACTTATACACACACACATACAGTAACACACACACACAATAACATATTTACACACACACACTGACACACAGTAACACACACACATACACACACACTTACACACACACACACACACACTATAAACCCTTTTTAAAAAGGACTTATGCAGATAGTTTTGAAGCATTTGCATAGTTTTAACATTCATTATGTGTTTTGACAGAAAAGCTCGTTTATCTCTTTCACACCACTTAAACACACAAACGTGTATTTTTAATATTTCTTTCTTTCTTTCTTTCTTTCTCTCTCTCTGTCCCCTGATTACCTTTTCTCTTCCTCCTCTCACTTTCTGCCTCTTTACCATATTTCACCTGCAGCGTGTTTTCATTTTCTTCGTCCCGCCCTCTCACACTCATCTCTCTGGTGAGACCAGGGGCAAAAATATCACACCATTAAATGTATTTTTCTTCAAAATGCAACGATAAAAACATGATTGAAAGGACTGATTATATTATTGGATAGTTGAGCATTGAACTGTAACAATAATTCAAACATACATAGTTAATCGTCAACTATTTTGATGTTTGATTCATCCTTTAAGTTATTTTAAAGCCAAAATGCCGAATTTTCTCTGGTTGCAGCGTCTCCAGTGGATGGGCTGATTTTCTGTCTTTTATATTATTGCAAACTTATATATAAATAAAGTCGAAATGACAAGAAGAAAGTAGAAAATGTTGAATAAAGTAGGAACTTAAGAGAATACAGTTAAATTAAGAAAATAAAGTCTAAAAATTACGAGAATAAAGTAAAAAATGTTGATAATAAAGTTAAAAATGTCAAAGTTGAAAATGTTGAGAATTAAGTCAAAAATGACGAGAATTAAGTTTAAAAATTGTAAAATTAAAGTAAAAAATTATGGGATTGAATTAAAACATTTCAAATACAGTAATAATAAATGTGGAATGAAGACGAAAACTCCAAAAGTAAAGTTGAAAATGAGGAGAATAAGGTTGAAAATTGGAGAATAGTCAATAATTGTGGAAATAAAGTTGAAAATGTTGAGAATAAAGTCAAAATGTATTATTATGTATTATTATTATTTTATTATTTTTCAGAACAAATATTGCACCTCCTGCGATTTGGATATTTCCTGATACAGTCTTCATTGTGATTTTGCTTACATTTCTATTAATTGTGCTGCAGTAATTGGGTCATTTTCCAGCTTGTTGGCACGGCGACGGACCCTTCCACTTCACAGAATTTGTTTATTTTTATTTATTTTTTACGAGAATTAAGTTGAAAACTATAACATTAAAGTAAAAAATTCTGAGATTGAATTCAAAAATTTCAAATACAGTAAAAAATGTGGAATAAAGACGAAAATTCCAAAAGTAAAGTTGAAAATGACGAGAATAAGGTTCAAAATTGTGAGTAAAAATGTATTATTATTTTATTATTTTTCAGAACAAATATTGCACCTCCTGCGATTTGGATATTCCCTGAAATAGTCTTTATTGTGATTTTGCTTACATTTCCATTAATTGTGCTGCAGTAATTGGGTCATTTTCCAGCTTGTTGGCACGGCGACGGAGCCTTCCACTTCACAGAATCTGTTTTTTTATTTTCTGCTCTTCAAGTGTCCCAGTAAACCCTGACAACGAGCCAGCAGCCACAATTAGCAGGACTCTTTACACCTGAACTCTCTCACACTGTAACACGCCAAACTGTCTGCTGACCTGAACATAAACCGTCACGAGTCCCACACCTGCAGCCCCGAGCCTCAGCCATGCATTCACCACCGCAGGTCGTTGTTAACTGTGTAAAAACAAACATGTGTGTGAAATCAGTGTGTGTGTGTGTGTGTGTGGAGCAGAGTTGCGTGCAAGTTCTGTTTCTGTTGATTTTCTGTGTAAAAATCAGATTTTAAATGTTTGAAAGAGAGATTTCATGCTTTAAGCAGAACGTGTGACCTCATATATCTCCTCAGATGACTCACAGTCACGAGAACATCTTAACTCTGTTTTATATCACTTCAAGTTGAATGTTTGTGGCTTTTGGACTGCTTTTTAAGGCAAAATAAGAAGCTTGATGGAAAATGTGATAGCCACTTATCTCTGTTTTATGACATTTTATCGACTAAGCAGCTGTTTTTGTAGCTGCAGATCTGGACAGGAAATCTCTGGCTGCACCTGTTTTGCATCTTCCAAAAAGTTGTAAAAAGGAACAAAATCTGGATCCACATCTGATGATTCAGACTAATAGAATCCCTATAGCCTATAGCATCAGAAATATATAGAGAACCGGTGAAGGTTTGGACACATCTTCTCATTCAATGGTTTTTCTTTCTTTTTATTAAAACATATTTTTCCACATTGATTTAAACAGACATTTAACTAACAACATTAATATGTTATCCCCCAATCTGGCAAAACAAACAAAAAAATCCTAAAGTATAAATAAATTAGTCTAAGTTCATGACAGTGCATGCTAGCTTGCTAAGCTAACTACTTAGCTAACTTCTTGGCTAAGTGGCTTGCTAAGCTAACTACTTAGCTAACTTCTTGGCTAAGTGGCTTGCTAAGCTAACTACTTAGCTAACTTCTTGGCTAAGTATTTAGCTAATTAGCTTGCTACGCTAACTACTTAGCTAACTTCTTGGCTAAGTATTTAGCTAAGTGGCTACTTAGCCAAGAAGTTAGCTATGTAATTTTGTGTGATGTGCTGTGTAACTTTTTTCTTCATAAAGTATGAGAGGCAAAATTGAAATAATGATCTGTTATCGTCAGCAGTCATTTTTGACCCATGTTGTGCATTAGAAGGGGTGTCAATATGTTGTGCATCAAAGGGTTAAAACAATATTACAGTTCTGAACCTCAAATAATTCTATCCAAACCTCTTCTACCTTGCACACTCAATATTTGTCGTTTTATTTATTGTTTACTATCGTTGTTTCTGCCACTCCGTCTGTATTTAAACACTCAAAGTTAAGCTTTTGTCTGCAGACGTGACTGCTGTTGTTCCCCGTCTCTCCTGGCACATGACTCATGATGTGTGTGTGTGTGTGTGTGTGTGTGTGTGTGTGTATGTGTGTGTGTGTGAGACAGACAGAGACAGTGTGTGTGTGTGTGTTGTTTTGTTGCTGGCGTAGAGGTCAGACAGAGAGCAGAGGGCGTCCCTGCCTTCAATCTGGACCTGCTGAGCGTGTCTGTCCTCCGTCTGCCTCGTTTTTTTAATGAAAATGAGAAAAAAAAAAACAGGCTTTATTCTACCTCTACTAGGGTTGTCACCATACTAAAATTTTCAACCCGGTACCGATACTCAGGAAAATATTCAATACTCGATACCATTTTTGATACCACCAGGATAAAAACAAAGACCCCAAAATTTAACAGAATTGTTTTTATTAACAAGAAAAATGCAACATGTTAAAATGAACAGAACCACAGGTTAAATATTTATAATAAAAAACAGTTGTGCAAAAAGAAACTGCAACTATGCTAACAAGCTTCAGGTCTGAGGTAGTGCGAAAAATAAATAAATACAATAAACAATAACAATTAGAACAATATTAAAGGTTGTATGCTGTGCACAATATTAGGCAAACTTGATAAGTCGACTTTTCTCTGCTTCATTCTGGGACTTCAATAGAGAAAATAACACTTTTCAGTCACCAACATTTATATAAACTTATTAACTCTATGCTTATGTATACTGACACTGTGTCAGTTAACCTAATATGGGCATGGGGGGGTATCGATACTTTTGAAAATGAGTATCATATCCGGATACGTTTTAGTATCGATACTTTTTTGAGTATCGATACTTTTAACAACCCTAACTTCTACTACTATAAAGTGATGATGTGTGTAATTGACACTGCAGACACACTTATTCTTAAGTTTATTCTTCAAATCTTAGTAATAATGATAATTAAATGCAGCCCTGGCCTTCTGCCTATTCTTGCCTTTTAGTGATTCCCAGCAGGCGAGCGGCTGCCGGGTGATATTGTGGAGCTGAAGCAGGAGGAGAGGTCAGAGCCAGAGAGAGAATACACAATAACCCTCTGCTGCAAATGTAATAAAAGCTCATGGAAATGTTGCAGATATTTAACGTTTCTCTGTTTGTCCTCAGAGTGAAACAGCAGGCAGATTATTTCTTTCTTTAACTTGATTAGAAAGAAACTCCCAATGAAACATTTCCTTATCTGAAATTGTAATAAAGTTGAGGTTTGGACTGTTTTGTTTTTTAGATGGTATTCCTCCAGCAGCTCAACAAGCTACAACAGATGTGATATGTGATGTCCACATGTGATACATATTGAGCTATTCACATTGTACCTATCTTATCTCGTCCTCTCCCCTCGGCTCTGTGTAAGTCCAGATTTTGCTGAATTTTTGTCACGTGACCGTTCGTCTCAGCTGAGTCATTTATAGCTTCACAGTGTCGCTGATGAGTGCAGAATTTTATGTTTTTTACAGAATCTAGTTATCGCAAGCTGTTTATTTTTTGTAAATATAAGTAAAAAATTAAATATGTATATTTTAAATGCGACGAACTGAATAAAGTGATGGAATATTAAAGTTTTTCCCCGATTTTTTCTGATAGAAGCGTTTGTCACACATGAGTAGTTTAAAGACCGTCAGAAAACGTGAAAATACAAAAATAATTTCTGTTTTACAGCTTCTTGCTGTGATAAATGATGTAATTTTGGTTATTTTTAAAACGAGAAAACATGCCTTTTAAACCTGCACGTAGGTTGTGGGGTAGAGAGAGTTAATGCACAGTCACGGGGAACTTTTTTTACTTTCTGATTATACTTATTACATATTACATGCATACTTTTACTTCTGCAGCATTTATATTGAAGGACTTTAACTTCTAACAGAGTGGTTTAAGGATCTGGTAAATAAATCTACGTGATAAAAGCTTCAGATTGATCTGTTTTTTCTAGGAAAGCATATCTGTCCTTTCCTCTCTCGCTGAATCCATCCCTTTGGGTTATTTTTACTCTCCGTCGTCATCTTTTAAAAATAAAAAGCTTCTAATATGAAATATCACTGTTTTTTTTTTCATGCTAACATTTGGTTATTTTTTGCTAATATTTGGTTATTTTTCCTGATGGAAGCGTTTGTCACACACAAGTCGTTCAAAGAGCGTCAGAAAATGTGAAAATACTAAAATTATTTCTGTTTTACAGCTTCTGGCTGTGATAAATGATGTAATTTTGGTGATTTTTTAAAATAAAAAACATGCCTTTCAAACCTGCACGTAGGTTGTTGGCTTCAGAGTTAATACACAGCCTCAAGAAACATTTTTCTACTTTAAATACCTAAAGTACATTTTCTGATTATACTTTCATACTTTTACTTCTACAGCATTTTCATTGAAGGACTTTAACTTCTAACAGGGTTGTATGAGGATCTGGTAAATAAATCTACGTGATAAAAGCTTCAGACTGATCTGTTTTTTCTAGGAAAGCGTGTCTGTCGCTTCCTCTCTCGTTGAATCCATCCCTTTGGGTTATTTTTACTCTCCGTCGTCATCTTTTAAAAATAAAAAGCCTGTCTTTGTTCCACCTATCATCATAAGATAACTGCGGTGTAATTGTCAGGCGAGCGGTGTGGTCGCTCCCCGAAGCCCACACCATGAATATTTATTGTCTTCCAGGCGGTTTCCAGGCTACTTCCTGATGATGGAAGGAAACATTGTGTCGACTGATGCTCCGCCATCTGGATGTTTAGATGTTGGATGTTAGATGCGAGAACATATGGACACACACTCGCGCAAAACAAATGAACACACGCGAACGAGTCGGGCTCTGCTATCCACCAGCATATGGTTCTTTGAGATAGAGTGGAGACAGACTGGGCCATTCTGCTGGAGAGCACCGAGGGCCTCAACACTGTCAGAAGTGCTGCCAGACAAACTTCACCACACACACACACACACACACACACACACACACACACTCACAGTCTCGCCTCACTAGCTGCTTTGCTGCTTGTCTCAATGCGAAGTGAAAGGCGACATTCATTTGTGTTCCTGCAGGAGAGCAGAGCAGAGTCTGAGTCCAACTGTGTGAAGTTCACTGACGGAAAAAGTAACAAAGTGCCTTTACTCAACTACAAATGTACTTTTTATCAGCATTTACATTTTATTCTACTTTATTCTGCAACTCCACTGGAACTCCGAGACAAATATCCTACTTTTTTACTGCATTAGATTTGTCTGACAGCTTTACAGATTACTTGTCCTTGAATGCATCGTAGGTTCTGAAAGTTTCTGTGAGAAAAAAAGTGACCAAAACGAAGCTTAAAGTGTTGATATTTGTGTCAGAATCTCTTTATTCTGCATGTGTCATTTAAAATAAAGTGTTTGCACTAACCAGATCCTGTTAAAAACATTAAATTCTGCTCCTGGCTTAAGAAGGACAGGAGAAGCTGTTTACACAGAGCAGAGAGGAGAGGACAGGAGAGGCTGGAAACATGACAATACTTATTATTATATACTTTTTCCCAGTATTCATGTCACTTGTGGGCATGAATACCTTTTTATTCCAATTTTTTATGAGCATTTCCATTTTATTCTACTTTTTTCTGCGACTCCACTGGATCTCAGAGACAAACATCGTACTTTTTACTGCATTACATTTGTCTGACAGCTTTACAGATTACAGTTTTTAGAGCTCGATAAGTATCTTGGTTGGCCAAGTTTATTATGTTTTTATTTATTTATTATTTAACCCTCTGAGCCGGGGTTGATATGTATGTTTTCTTTAAAAGATTACCAAAAATACACTGTTTATCGTAGAAACAGAGCATAAAAACAAGCATTAGCGCCAGAATTTGAACTTTCTGAAAGTCCTTGAATGGATCATAGGTTTTGAATGTTTCTGTGAGATAAAAGTGACCAAAACAAAGCTTAAAGTGTTGATATTTGTGTCATAATCTCTTTATTCTACATGTGTCATTTAAAATAAAGCGTTTGCACTAACCAGATCCTGTTAAAAACATTAAATTCTGCTCTTGGCTTAAAAAGGACAGGAGAGGCTGTTTACACAGACCTTTTTTTCCCCAGTTTTCATGTCACTTGTGGACATGAATACCTTTTTATTCCAATTTTTAGAAAAATTATTTAACAGATAAATTCACCCGCTGTTTTACTCTTTATCACAGCAAAACAATGTTTATTAAATTGTCTTTTATCTCAGCAGATGACAAGAATAAACTATGTTCATTCCCAATAACACAACACCGAGACAACAGACAAACAAAAAAACATTCAACATGTGAGAGACATAAACCTCACTGACTGACTGACTGAAGAGGGAACAGAAAAATAGACAAAAATATATAAAAAATAACAATAAATAAAGTTATGTTTGCACTCGAGGTAAAACTTTTACTGCCGTTCTTGTCTCAGGGGTAATTGTTCGTAAGAATCTCTGATTATTGCCTTATGTTCTCATGTCTCTGAGGCTTGCTTTGTTCAGGAGTCATTAAAGGTTCCTGAAAAACTTTCTGTTCATCAACATGTGAGTTATTTTACATTTAGCCCCAACAGGGAAGTTTATTGCTGCAGATTAAACTACCTGACAATATTAAGGAGTAAAATGAACCTTAAATGCAACATACTAGTGAATAGTTCAACCAGCTGCAACAGGAAAATCCTGCTTTTACATTAAAACTCTGAACCCTGAGCAGTTTCAAGCATTTTTTTAAAAATGTATTATTTTTATATGCATTATTGTTGTTGTTGTTGTTATTATTATTATGTATTTATTATATATTTTATTTTATATATTGATTATTACATATATTTTTATATTGTTTTTTATACAACTTTTTATTTTTCATACAATATTATAAGATTTTTTATACAACTACAAATCTACAAGAAAATAAATAATAATTACAATAATTTGAAAAAAATAAATCTATACATTCAACATTTTTCCAGGTGTCACCATTATTGGAGAGAAAAAAAATACAATACACATTTAAATATTTATATTTTTACAATCTGTCTTGTCCTCTCCTCTCTGCTCTGTGTAAATGGCCCAAAGATTCTGCCCTGATTTTTTGTCACATGACTTACAAACATAAAGATCTTATAGAATATGATGCATCCAATTTAATGAACCAACATTGCAACATTAAAACACAATGTTGCACAATGCAGCAATAATATTAATACAAAAATTTCAAAAATATATGAGTAAAACACTGATGGGGAACTTTTTACTGCAGAGTCAAAACTTCAACTTTTAACACTTTTAGTACATTTTACTCATGCATACTTTTACTGAAGTATAAATGCAGGACTTTTACTTGTAGTGGAGTATTTTCTCAGTCTGATATTAGTATTTTAGGCTTTGAAAACTTTGTCCCTGCAGTGTTTTAGCTGCAGACACCTGCAGACTGTATCTCTGCAGGCTGATTCAGCTCTCTGCTCATTACACTCGCAGCGTCTGAAGCTTTTTGTCTGTTTGGTTGTCTCATTATGAAGATTACTCTCCAAATTGATTCCTCCTTTATCTCCTCAGTTAAAAAGTCTCTTTATTTCAGAGCCTATAAGCATTAATGTTATCGTAGCGAGAGAAGAGAAGTGAAAAAAAACTGTGGCGCTCTACTCGTGTTATCACAAATTAATATGCCTTTAGTTGAATTCATGCGCTGATGAAGGGCTGTTTTAACTGCGGCTCCGCTCCAGCTTTTTGTCATTATTCCAGGCGGAAATGTGCTTCACTCTCTGATAGATAATACAAGATTTCTGCCAGTTTTTTCTTAATTAATTGTGTTTAATTAACGGTGCAATCAGGGTTGGATCTGCAGCAGGTTCTGGGTTTAAACTGGATCACAAAGACGGAGAAATAGAGTCCAAACATTTATTTATTTTACCACCAAGGAGACAATTCCAGCGTTTTATTCCTCTTCACATGCATGATGTTTGAAATTTCACCTTGGTTGCAAAATCAATGTGTTAATGGCAGAATTATCTGGTGTTCAGACTCTGTTTCTGCAGCTTTGTCTGGATGTTGCATGATGCTTTTATAAACTTCTTCCATGGAGAGTTAGCACCATTATTCCCTGTATCACCTCCAACATCGTTAATTAACACTTAAAAAAGTGAGATTTTGTCCGAACACGGTGGTGTTAGATGAAAAATCAGAGCATCAGCAGCATTATTAGCCCCCATGAGAATCTGGAAATTTAAGATGCAAGTTTTTTATAATAATAATTAATAATAAATAAAAAAAAAACAAAAGAGAAAATTACAACTGGCAAAATGTAACATAAAAGCAGAAATATAAATTTTTACATTTTATTGATTATTTATTTTATTCATTTATTTTTTTTTTTTTATTTTTTTTTTTTTTTTTTTTATATTTTATTTATTTATTTATTTTTGGCACATTTATTGGAATATTAATTCAATAAATTGTCAAACAAAGTGATGCACAAAAGTGGCCTCACAGGGACAAATAAAATGAGATAATAAAATAAAATAAAATAAAATAAAATAAAATAACTTTTGGGGACATAAATAAAGGGAAAATAGAAATGTGTGTATATATATATATATATATATATATATATATATATATATAATTTGAGGAGAAATCCGAGTTTAAACATATTTCACTTACTGACTTTACTGAACGGTTATACAAAAAAACTTCAATACTATTCTTCATTTTGTAATAACTTCCACATATTTGTCTGTACATTTGCTCTTGTGATACATTTTTTAAGTAGTAAAGAGACTTTGTGGACCCTGTACTTCATGGACCTGATTACATTTCTGGCCTTGTGTTCTCCACCAATGAGAGTTTTTAGTTATTTTGTGTGTTTGTCAGCAGGATTACAGAAAAACTTCTGGCCTGATTTGAATGAAACCTGGTTTAAAGGTGTTTTATGGGCCAAAAAAGATCTCACAACATGCTGGAGCGGCTCCTGATCACGGGGCGTCTGCACCAATTATTTTTCACTTTGATGAACATGTTGAGATTGTTTGTGGCCTTGGCAGAGCTCTGCAACATTCAGTTGTCCTTCTACTTCATATTTGGTTCATTAACAGTCTTATATTTGCACTCTTTCTCTCTTTGCATAGCAACTGCTGCACAATAGTTTCCCTCAGGGTAATTAAAAGTTGATCTTGTTAATCTTATAATAATTGCACACATTTGTGTAACTTTTTGCTTGACTTTATTCTGAAAGAACTGCAACAAACCAACTTTAATCGGTGATTTAAACTTAATTATTATTAAAATCTCTTTACTACATTGAGAAATTGCTGACAAAGCTGAAGAAGTATAATAAGATACTATAAATATAGATAATATAGATAAGAATATGAGATAAGATAAATAATGACAAATAATATGTTTTGTTTTGTTTTTTTACTTATATGGAGATAAGTGTGACTTTTTATTGATTTTTTATGATTTTTTAAATTTTATTTTTACATTTAATTTAAAGTTTTACTGTTAAAAAAACAAACAGAGTTAGCTTGTTTTTATATGTATATTTTTTATTTATTTATTTTTCACACAGAATTCACTGTAATTTAACATTCTAGACCATTACGTAATTGGATAATATTGTAAAAGAAAAAAAATCTATATTGTCCCATGATATTCATTTACAGATTTTAACTTCCAATTCATGGTTAATATTTGTAATAAAAGTATTTTTCTTTTTTATGCCATTTACACTTATTGTAGAAAATCAAGAAAACCCTGTAAATAATACAATATTTTTTTAATATTTACTTTATCTATATGATTTTTTTTCTCTACTACCTTTCACTAAAAGCACTTTTAAAGAAGTTGTCCTCCCGTCATGGTTTACAGTCTATGTTTAAAACTCATGCTGGTCCTCATAAAGATAACATGAGAACACACACACACATTTATTTTTTAAACCATTTTTTTATTGTCACTTAAACAATCACGGTGGTTGTTTTCACAGTCAGACTCTGTTTGGTTGTGTTGTGATTTGGAGCTCCACCCTGTTAACACCACACACACACACACACACACACACACACACACACACACACACACACACACACCCACACACACACTGTCAGAACACAGACAGACGAGTCTTCTTCAGCTTTATTATGAGCTGGTGACAGTATAACTGCTGTAACTCTGTATTAACAGCAGCTCATTAAACTGTGACTGTGGTAACAGTGAAGATGACAGCAGCAGATGGACTCTAGTGTTAAAGTTTAAAATAGCAACAATACAGAGAGTTTCTCTGCTTCTAACCAACATGTAGCTGTAACGTGAGTCTCAGATCCCTCAGGCCGATCCTCCATTCACTGAGTTTCACCACGTTTAACGTATCCAATGACCAAACATTCCTGGTTACAAATCACCCGTTTACCTGAAGCAAGGCTTAAATGTCCTAAAGACTTAAATGTGATTAGTTTCCAGGGACTTGTTTCTGTTTATTGTTATTTTATTGGTGCTTCTTTCTATTTTTGCTGTACACTTTTTGCTGCTGTTACACTAGTGGGACTACTAATGGAATATCTTATCTTATTATGCAACTTTATGCTTCTACTTCACTACATTTTGTAGATTCAGACAATTAATAAATAAATAAAATGTGATGTATTATTACAGATGAAGCTTCCCAGCAGTGCATAAATTAGTTATTATTTTAAATTATCCACTATCTTATCCACTGATATATATGTTACCCTGAAATATTAATACATTCTGCATCATTAGTACTTTCTTCTCTCATAGTATTTTAAGTATATTTCTGCAGATAGTTACTGTATAAACTTTATAAACCCTCTGAAACCCACAAACGTCAGGCAGGTTTTTATTTAGCAGATTTTCCAGCAGTTATTGAATAGATCATGTACATGACAAACACTTCTTTCAAGAAAAATAACCAAATCAAAGCTTAAAATGTTGATATTTGTGTCAGAATCTCTTTATTCTCCATTTGTCATTTAAAATAAAGTGTTTGCACGAACCAGATCCTGTTAAAAACATTAAATTTTACCAAAAATACACTGTTTATCGCAGAAAGAAACTGTGAAAACAGGCATTTTCGTCTGACTTTGGACATTCTGAAAGTCCTTGAACCTATCACAGGTTATGAAAGTTTCTGTTAGAAAACGTGACCAAAACGAAGCTTAACATGTTGATATTTGTGTCAGAATCACTTTAATCCTGTTGAAACATTAAATTATCCCAAACGTTTCTACGTTTACTGTAGAAAGAAACTTTTACTTTCCAACAGCCCTTGAACAGATCATAGGTTACAAAAGTTTCCATTTCAAAAAGTGAGAAAAACGAAGCTTCAAATTGTGATATTTCTGAATATTCACTGAGAATCTGTTTACACAGAGCAGAGAGGAGAGGACAGGAGAGGCTGGAAACATGACAATACTTTAATCTGTACAATATGTAGAAAAAACTGTTATTTTCTAATATTCATGACACTTGTGGGCACTTGGAAAAGTGTTTTAAAAAATAAAATCCATTTTATTCCAATGTTTGTATTTATTTTATGATTTCGTAACTGACTTCTTTAACTTTGGTTATTTTTTGTGTCTCTTTCAGGAGATCGAGGTGGTTGTCGTCATCAGAGATCAACAGGCCCCAACAGTAAACAGGTCAGACTCTTATTTTGAAATCTGGCGGTTAAAAACACATTTCCATCACCAGAACTGAAAGTTTTCCTTCTCCTTTTTCTGTCGTTCTTGTCCAACCACTTTCTCTCCCACCGTTCACACAGTATCCATGTCATCCCCCTCTCCTCTCCTCCGCTGTCATTAGAAAGCTCTGCGGGTTCCCATGGATGCCGTTGGCTGTTTATTTTGGCGGGTTCGGCAGCTTGTGTGGTTTTTGTACATATGTGTGTGTGTGGTGGGGCGGGGGGGGAGGGGGAGGGGGGGTTAAAGGGTTAATTGGAGGCTTCGGGCCGTTTTTTAAGAAATGAATTCTTGCAGAGACCCTGCTGCCCCTCACACAAACACTCTACTCACATATCAGCCAATTACTGACACACACACACACACACACACACACACACCTCTCATGTTATATGGGAGCTCCTTTGTGTTGTTGAGGCTGCTGTCAGTGAGTTGAGCTTTAAAAAACAAACACAGCCAGCATGATGTTCTTTTAATACTGTTGTAGGATGATTAAAGTGGGAACATCGAGGTTTCGAGGCCAAGAAACAGAAAAACAAGTGCAGTTCTCAAAAAGTTTTTTAATAAAATGGCAAAAAGTCTGGCAGCAAAAGCTTTCAAACACTTACTGTCAGTTATCTAGGTTGTGTCTTTAAAAATACAGATAATATACAGAACATATCTGTATTTAGATATAAATATCTGTAGAATAACAAGTAAAAATAGTAAGATGATATAGATATAGATAATATAGATAAGAATGAGATGAGATAAATAATAACAAATCATGTTTGTTTGTTTTTACTTATATGGGGGGAGTGTGACTTTAGAGATTTTTTATGATTTTTAATTTCTTTTACATTCAATTTAAAGTTTGACTGTAAAAAAGTTGAGCTTAATGTTACATTCAGCAATATTATCTGTATTTTTTGTATTTCTTTTTACATAGGATTCACTCTAATTTAACATTCTAGACCATTACGTAATTGGAGATAATATTGTAAAAAAAAAAAAAAAAAAATCTATATTGTCCCATCATATTAATTTACAGATTTTAACTTCCAATTTATGGTTAATATTTGTAATGAAAGTATTTTTCTTTTTTTATGCCATTTACAATTAATGTAGAAAATCAAGGACACCCTGTAAATAAAACAGTATTTTTATATAAATATATATTTAAGTAATTTATGTTTTTTTCTGTCATATTGTGTCTTTTTTGGTCATTTTGTGTCTTTTTTAAAAGTAATTTATGTTTTTTTCTGTCATTTTGTGTCTTTCTTGGTCATTTTGTGTCTTTTTTGGTCAATTTGTGTCTTTTTTGTCATTTTATGTCCTTTTTTTGGTCATTTTGTGTCTTTTTTTGTCATTTTGTGTCTTTTTTAAGTAATTTAGGTTGTTTTCTGTCATTTTGTGTCTCTTTTTTGGTCATTTTGTGTCTTTTTTTGGTCATTTTTTGTCTTTTTTTTAGTAATTTTGTGTCTTTTTTTGGTCATTTTGTGTCTTTTTTAGTAATTTTGTGTCTTTTTTTGGTCATTTTGACACTGCCTCCAGCGGCCCCCAGGTAATTAGAGTTTGAGACCCCTGATCTAATGAATTAAATCATCTGGCTTGCAGCTTTTTAACTTTATTTAAACTCATTAAATCAGATGCACAAACACCAAGAGAAGTCTTTGTGCAGAGACTTTTTTCCCTCTAACCTCTCATCCAGTGTTCCTCTTTTGTTTCCACATGGAGAAGAGAGAAATCCACACAGGACAAACATGTCTTCATTGTGTCCTGAACTGGGACACACCCAGCATCAGACTGGGTGCGGTCCCAGTTCTGCTCCAGCTTTGATGTTTCTCTGTGTGCAGCGCCACAATGCATCACTGCTAGCAAATAAAACATGTCAATACCACTAGAGCTGCATTATTAGACTGGGTGAAGTCCCCATTGTTACATGTTGAAGCTTTTATTTATGATGTATACACTGAGGGGAATAATCAAACTAAAGACTGCATGTTCATTCATGCTTGCACCACCCAAAATATTCTGGATGCTTTGTGCATTATTGCTGCAGAAGTCTTTGGAAAAGTTTGGATTTACACTACAATTGAAGAAATAAGATGATCTTTTATTAGACTCACATTGGGGACATTTTCAGTCTTACAGCAGCAAAAAGTGCACACTGTAAAAAATCTTCAGTTGTCTCAACTTTAAAAAAATGAGTGAACTAGTTGCATGAATTATTTTGAGTTTTTACTACTCTTCAACATAAAAAAAAATCTGTGTGTACTAATGCATTTGTCCTTTCATTTAATAAGAGGTTTTCCTACCATGAAATACTATGTTTTCTCAACAAATTCTGTCAAGTTTTTGCAACTAAAATTAAGTTTTCCAAGCAAAAATTAGCAACATTGCACGTAAAAAAATCTTCAGTTGCCTAAACTTAAAAAAAAATGAGTGAACTAGTTGCATGAATTATTTTGATTTGAACATTTTGAACAGTATGTACAATAAAGACAGGCTCAACAGTTGAAATTGCACTATTATAAAGAGAAAAAAAACATATATATAGCACAGTGGAAATATATATATATATATATATATATATATATATATATATATATATATACATATATATATATATATATACCCGATTGAAGTATTAAAGGTATTGATGTTGCACATTATAAAATCAAGAACTGATAATCTAGGTATTTTCCATGGGTTTTTTTGATTATTATCAAGAAAACCATATCAAGAAAACCATGTTAAATGTCTAGATATCAGCTCTTAAATTCAACTCTTATGAGATATTTTTGTTGTTATCATTATATTTGTCCAAACAAATGTACCTTTAGTTGCACCAGGCATTAAAATGAACAAGAAAATGAAGAAAAATAGGGTCTCATCATTTTTTCCATGACTGTTTATAGATATAAATCAATCTAAGTGTGGTCATTCTGCATGACGAGTACTTTTACTTTCATTACTTTAAGTACATTTTGTTGCTGCTGTTTTTGTACTTGAGGCTTAAAAGATGTTAGAACATCTTTGCTTTTTGAGCAGGAGGGGGTTGTGTTTGCAGCCCCGGGTAGCTGTTATATACAGACTTTATACGCTCATTTTGCACTCAAGTTGTTGCTTCTTTTCCCCTTTTGGGTGATTTTTGTGTTTAAAGGTTTAAAAGGCAGCTGAAGCTCCGTCCTGTCCTGGAGAAGAAGAAGTCATTTGCTCCTGCATCAGTTCACTAACAGCCTTTCTTTACATTATCATGTCCTCTTGATGTGCTGAGACATTAAACCGCTATAACGCTGAAAGACACATTCGACTCCATTTGGGTCCCCACACACACACACACACACACAGAGTATGTACAGACTGATTGCCTGCCACGTTAATGGTTGTAATACCTCGCTGTGTGTTTCTGCCTGCAGAGAGGCTGCAGGCTTATTTTGGCTATTTAAGGCTTTTTCTTTCTCGGGTCAACATTGTTTATTTTTTCCTTCCTGCAGAGAATCAAACCAGCTTTACAGCATACAGTTGATATTAAATGTGACATGTTTACGCCCGTTTTTTTTGTTTTTTTCTGTCATTTTGTGTCTTTTTTTGTTATTTTGTGTCTTTTTTTAAGTAATTTAGGGGGTTTTTTCTGTCATTTTGTGTCTTTTTTTAGTAATTTAGTGTCCTTTTTTTGGTCATTTTGTGTCTTTTTTTAAGTAAATAGTAACATTGTTTATTTTTTCCATCCTGCAGAAAATCAGTGGAGCTTTTTTTAGGGGGTGAAACACATTGAATATGTCAGAAACAGTTGATATTAACCCTTTGGAGTCCCTGGCTGTCGATTTTTGTAATACTTTCATGGTATCATGTTTTTCAGCAGAACCTCATCTCTATGACCTGATAGTTATTTTTTTTCACTTGACTAACATTTTTAACCCAAAGGAAACAAAAAAAAAACTAAAATCAGAAAAAATAATTTTTTTTTAAACCTTTTTTCTCCTAAATCTGCAACTTTTTTCTCGCAAATTTGCCACTTTTAATTTCATAAATTTGCGAGTTTTTTCTCACATATTTACCACTTTTAATTTCATTAATTCGCAAGTTTTTTCTCGCAAATTTACCACTTTTAATGTCTAAACCTGACACTTTTTTCTCATAGATTTGCGACTTTAATCTCATACATTTTTCTCGAAATATTACCCCCCCTCCCCCGGATCCATATATATATATATGTGTGTGTGTGTGTGTGTGTGTGTGTGTGTGTGTGTGTTTTCATACTTGGCCCTAAAACGCCATCATACAAAACACAATCATGCTCATTAAAGAATTTTTAAATGTAAATGTAAATCTGAACACACGTTGTACATGTCGGGTCATTTTACCTCTTATATTATATTATAAGAGGTAAAATGAGGATAACATGTCAACTTTGCTTCGTTTTGTGTCAGGACATGGTGAAGCAGTTTCATGGACTCCAGAGGGTTAAAGTTGACATGTTAGCATGCCAATTAGTGAAACCAGGAGTCCAGATATGTTGCTGAAGCTTCATACTGGACTCTGATGAAACCTTTTAGTGTGACCGATTGATTTGAACGGTGCTTTATGCTTCTGTCGGCCAACTCCCATTACAGCGTCTCTCCAGTGTGTGTGTGTGTGTGTGTGTGTGTGTGTCTTCCATCCATCACTGTTTCCCTCTTGCCTCCGTGTTCTCCACATCTCATTCCCTTCTGCCGTGTTATCCAGCGAGTGTTTTAATAGTTCATGTTCCCATAAACGGCTTCATTTTCTCAGCTTCTATGGGACCTTGTACCGTGTCACTCTCACATCTTATGAAAGCAAACACCAGGATCTGTGTGTGTGTGTGTGTGTGTGTGTGTGTGTGTGTGTGTTTTTCTCAGGGTCACATCATTCACCACTCTCTCTCTTATTGAGGCGAAGCGACTCGTAGGTTTCTTCTCCTTCCTCCTGGCTGCTGTTGCTCCTCTCTCCTGCTGAACAAATAATGCAAACCGCTGTCGTATAATTTCAATTTCTTTGTCCACATTCATCCCTCAACCTCAGCCCTAATTACAAGTCCTGACTAGAAATCTGAAATCTAAACCTAAAACTGAACCCAACAACCTAAATATAAACCAACAGGGCTGGAGGAATTTGAGACTTGGACGCGAGTAAGTTACCAAAATAAGGACTTTGCACTCGATTGGGACCTGACTTGACTCCATGAAGACTTTATTTGACTTGACTTGAGGCTTTAAAACTTTCAGGTCTCAATGAGACAACACTCGACAGACCTTGACTACACAGCAAATTGAGAAGAGTTGAATTCTTGGTGTTAAACTAGACATACACTACAGAGTTAATTATACTCTGGATAGAGTTAATCCATTATAATTAACTCTCGGTCCATAAATAGTTGTTGTCAAAACCGTCTTTTGTGTCCTGTTTTAGTCATTTTGTGTCTTTTTTTGGTCATTTTGGTGACGATTTCAAAGTTCTGGAAAAGTCCCATGTTGCATTGCGACAGTCACATGTATTCTGATGCATTTCATTGGCCAAGAGACCGAAAATAGGTAATAAAAAATAAAATAAATAAAAAACTACAAATACTACAAAACGACGTATCCACTTTCCCGGATTTAATGGTAGAAAGAAAGAAACAGAATATAAAAAGAAAGTGTCACTAAATCAAACTTGTAAGTGTACATTTTTAAATATTAACTCCGAACTTCTTACTCTACACAGCTCTGCTGCGTGTCAATCGGTCTGAGGAAGATAGGGAGGCCATTTCCTTCACATCAAAACAGAGGACACTTTGCATACACAGGGCCATGCAAGCAGATATTTGTTTAGTATGATCCGGTTTTAAGCAGAGTTGTACTCCGATTAGCTCGATGCTAGTCAGTGCTAGCTTGTCTCTGATAGCTGCTTTGCCTTTGCTGCTCACATCTACACTGCAAAAAAAGAAAAGTTGGGTGAACCCAAAATTTCAAGGCAACAAACTTTGATAAAGTTTTAAGTTGGACAATTAAACTAAATATTTTAAGTTTTGCATTTGAGTTTGCTCAACTCTGAATTCTGATTTTTGTCACTTCAAGTGCAACTCGGAAAGTTGGCTTTCCGCATTTCACAACAAAGAAATAAGAGTTAGCAGAACTATTGCCCCTTGATTTGAATCCCAAAGTAAAGATATAAGTAACAACAACTCACCAACTAGTTTTTTAGCATACACCTGGCTTCCTTTGTTGTGCTAGCTTGCATTATTGCACTAAATATCAATAATTTATTAACTTAAATCACTGTTTCAGGCCAAAAACTACAAGTTGGCTTTTTTGCAGTTTTTCGCATTTTCAGACTTTCAGTAGCTGAGAGTTTAATTGACAGCCTGCTGGTAGCAACTGGTGTGAGCACCTGTTGTTGCAAATCAACACGAGCTATGTCTCAACTTTTTACGGTTACACTGTTCAGTAAGTACATGAAGTATCTGATAATATTGTATTTTAATATTAATATTACTCTTCGGGCACCCGGCCGTTTTGCAGTGGTGAGTCACGGTAACTTCACTCTTCACGCTGTTACTAACCACCGGAACACCTGCTTAATTGCTAAATGAGCTAGCGGTTAGCTAGTGGTTAGCTGGCGGTTAGCATGCATGCTAGTCTCACTGTAACATAAAAAGTGAGTAAAGGCAGTATACGGCAAGTTTGGCTTGACGTTTTGGCTGAGTGAGACGAGTAATGCACTTTGTAACCACAGATATAAAACGTGATAAGATGATGCTATGGTTCGGAGTTGCTAGCTAGCATGCTAAAGTGGTGCTAACGCTAGCTAGCGTGCTAATGTGGTGCTAACGCTAGCCAGCCCTTCCTCCAAAGTCATTTCTACATTTTTTTTGTTGTGAAAATAACACAGCTCTTGGTGAAGTATAAAATAATTTTTTGTCAGTAACAAACACACACAGTGAAGTTGCGGTTTTAGACAGACTGCTCATGTTTACCGTGCCAAAATAGCACCATGTCTTTTTACTGGGTCACACCGAAATATCACTATTATTTTGATTATTTCTAAGTGTCATATGGTTTATGTTGGGAGACACTTCAATGTCATTCTTCACACTTCACACTTCACACTTCAATGACATGAAAATAACTAACTTTTCTTAACTTATTATAACTAATAACATTATTTTTTTCTGTGCCTTATGTCTTTTAAATGTGTAGCTACACATCTCGGTTATTTCATTTTAAAGACTTGCAGAAGACCTGAATTTCACTTTTCAGACTTGTGACTTGATTCTTCTTTACCCTGAAGGTTGTGAAAACTTTATGTGACTCTTGTTTTGACAAGACATGAGACTCGACATGGACATGACTTTGTTGGTTTAAGACTTGCTTTGACAAACTTGATATTTGACATTGAACATCTCAACTTATTTGGGACTTGACTTGAGACTTGTTGTAACAAGACCTGGACTTTGGACTTGACTTACTTGAAAATGACTGTGACAAGACTTGATATGTGACTTTTGAATTGACTAGACACTTTACTTGAGAATTGTTTTGACAAAATCTGAAATTACTTTTGGATTTGACTTGAAAAACTTGTTCTGCCAAGACTTCTTGACTTTGGACAAGAGTTAATACTTGACTTGGACTTGTCTTGACTGACTTGGGACTCGTTGTTGGCTTGTACTGCCACGTCGTATTTCTACAAAAACATTCTCTGGTACAATCGCTGCATATATTCCATTTCTTTAGTCTTTTTTTGTTTGAAGAAGTGTTTTAAACAGAATCGACTTCTGTTTGTTCTTTTAATATTAAACGTTGGAAAAATCTCGAGTTGTCGGCAGATTCAGTCCAGAAATCCTCGATAGTGATTGTTGAAGCTCCATCAGTCAGACTGCAGTGATTAATATCAGCACCGGGTCAGTAAACAAACTGTCAGACGTGTGAGTTTTCATCAAGTCTTCTCTTTTTCACTTTTCTATTAATCTTCCTCATCGTTTCATCACTTACCTCACCACGCCTGCTGCTGCTGCTGCTGGAGCTTAGTGTGTGTGTGTGTGTGTGTGTGTGTGTGTGTGTGTGTGTGTGTGTGTGTGGCCGTCTGGATGTTGTGTTTGGATTTAATCCCAGAAATGTATCACTGCATGAAATGTGAGGTGCAGAAGTTTGACTGGACTCCATTTCTGTCTTTAGACAAACACACACACACACACACACACACACACACACACACACACACACACACACACACACACACAGTGAGGAGCAGATGGCAAACATCTCCTCAGACCTGACAAACTCAGTGTGTGTCCATCTTTGTCATTATTTCTCCTTAATCAGCTCATTAATCTATCGCCTTAATGATGCAGAGAGAGAAAGAAAGGAAGGATGGACTCATTAAAGGAGGGGAGGATGGATGAATGGATGGAAAGAAGGGTGGGGGAAAGGGTGTTAGGGAGAAAAGGAAGGATAGAAGGAAAGAAGAATGGATGAAATTAAAGATTGAAGGATGGAAGGAAGTATAGGGACGGAAGCAAAGACAGGATGAAGGAAGGACAGTGATGGAGCAGAGGGAGGGGTAAATGATGGAGTGAAGGGAGGAATGAAAGAGAGAACGGAGGTAGGAAAGAAGACTGGAAGAAAGGAAAGGAAGGGCAGACTGTGTTGCGAAGAGAAGGAAGAGAGGAAGAAAATAGGGATGGAAGGAAGACTGGAAGAAAGAAAGGAAACTAAAGGAAAGTATGGATGAAGAAGAATTGAAGGAAGGAAGGAAGGAACAGAGAGTAAAGGAAAGGAAAGGACAAAAGGAAGGAAGGAAGGAAGAAGGAAGGAAGGAATGAAGGAAAGATGGAAATAATGGAAACAAGGATTTAAAGAAGGATGAAAGGGTAGAATGAGGAATGGAAAGAAAGAAGGAGGGAAGGAAAGGAGAAGAGACGGAAGGACAGAAGGAATTAATACTGGAAGAAAGGATAGGAGGCAGGAAGGAAGGAAGGAATGACAAAGAAGAACGGAAGGACAAAGAAGGAAGGAAGGAAGGAAGGACAAAGGACAAAATGATAGAAGAGAAGGAAGGAAAGAAAGATTGGATGAATAATAGAAGGACAGAAAGATGGAAGGGAGGGATAGTGGAAAGAGGGATGGGAGGAGGGAAGGAATGATGGAAAAAAAGGAAGAAAGGGAATGATGGAGGGAAGTAGGAATGGAGGAAAGGAAGGAAGGATGGTTGGATTGACCTGGAAGATGGAAGGGAGGAATAGTGGAAAGATGTAGGGAAAGAAGAATGTAAAGGATGATGAAAGGCATGAAGTAGGGATGAAAGAAAGGATGGATGATGGAAGGAAGGAAAGAAGTAAAGAGACTCAGACTGGATGATGATGACGATGATGATGATGATGATGATGATGATGATGATGAATGGATTAAGGAGAAACACTGCAAGAAAAAAAATGATGGAAAGAAAGAAAATGTTTCAAATCAGTGGCAGAACGCCAGAAAGGATGAAAGAAGCAAAGAAAGAGAAGAAAAGAAGAAAAGAACCGAATGAAAAGAAAGAAAGAAAAGCAGGAAAAGTCAGTGAGGAGGAGAAAAAGACTTAGAAAGCAAAGTTGACGACTCGGAGTCGACTTTAATCAGCTGCCAAGTGGAGAGGAAGGCTTCAGGACGGGAGCCAGGGTGTGTGTGTGTGTGTGTGTGTGTGTGTGTGTGTGTGTGTGTGTGTGTGTGTGTGTGTGTCTCTTCAGCTTTCTACTCTTTTCTTTTAGTTTCTTGGACCAAAGAAGCAGAAAAAAGTCGCTCTGCTCTTTGTTTTGCCTCCATTTTTGCTGCTTTACTGCAGTTTTTCCAGTTTTTTTCTTGCTGTGAGCTTCCACAGATGTTTGTTCTTTTCCTTCTCTCTTCTCTTATTTAACTTATAACAACTGCTGCTTGTCATTCTCACTATCGGCTCTTCTCCTTTTTCTTCTTCTCCTCGTTAAAGTCTTTGTCAGAGAACATCTGGTTGAAGTTTTTCTGAGGAAGAAAGTTCTGAAAAGTTTCTCTTCCAACACCTGATTACAGTTTACAGATCAGGTGTTTAAAGGAAACATGATGTATATTATATAATATATATACGAAAGCTCTTTCTGTCTGAACATATTAGAAATCATTTAAAATCCTCTTAAAGATCCCCTGCAGTTTTGTTTTTATTTTTTGATTTTTTTTTCTAAAATTGTGCTTACTAATTTGTAAAGTGTCTTTGAGTATCCTGAAAATTGTAAACTTTTTAAATAAAATGTTTTAATATTAATATTATTATTATTATTGTTATTATTATTGTTATTATTATTATTATTATTATTATTATTATTATTATTATTATTATATAATACTCACAATACTACTACAACTATTAATTATAATAATAAAACTTTATTTTATTTAGCTCAAGGGCTTCATAGTGTGTTATGAAGAACAAAGCATAGGCTAATAAAAACATATTTTATTATTATTCTATTCTATTATCTATTATTATTATTATTATTATTATTAATAATAATAATAATAATAATAATAACAATAATAGTAAAATAAATTCATGAATAAATTATTATTATACTTATAATAAAAATATAATACAAAATAAAAAAGAATATACAATAAAAATAAATAATTAAATAAATAAATACATAAATAATAATAATAAAAAATTACAAAAAGTAATAAAATGTATTATTATTATTATTATTATTATTATTAATAATAATAATAATAATAATAATAATAATAAAAGTAAAATAAGTTCATTAAAATAATAAATAAATATAATACAAACTATAATACAAAATAGCTTAGTTTGCCTTCGAAAATGTATAGAATTTTTTTTTTTTTTTTCAATTTATAATGTAAGCTACCTCTCTACTAACACCTTTATTTCTAAGAGTCTGAGAGCAAAAACACCAAAACAGTGAAGTGTGATTGTATCTCAAGTGTTTTCATCGTGGGAGTGAAACACTGAAGAGATCTGTTGACTGTGATATGAATGAATACTCTTCTCTTCTCTTCTGTTTTGTTCTGAGCATCTTAAATGTTTTTCCACTGAGTTTAATGTAGCAAACCGAGCCGGAGCGCCGCTTCATCACAGCCACTTTTCTTCTCATCTCTCTCCAAACTTCTCCCAAAGAAAACAGAACGATAAAAAAAGTCCTCACATGCAGAGAGTGAACTATCAAAGGACAGATTTATTGTTTAGTGTTTGTGACAGCCTCTTTCAATGTTTGTCATTAATAATTATCACTTTATTATTCATGCACTTGTGCTACTTGACAGCAATAAAACCCGGATTGTTTTTTCCCTTTTTCCTGAATTTAAATCACATTTTCCTGCAGCGTGTGTGTGTTTTCCTCCCTCTTGTTGTTTTCACTGTTAAGTACAGTCGTCCCCCTGAGGTGTGCATGTTTTATTTTTTATTTTGCCTGTCGCTGAAAGTATTTATTGTGCATATTTCTGTCCGAGGCTGCAGCACTTTGTAGTCACCCAGCCGAGAGCCGACTGTTTCATTCCCCCTTTCTGATCACAGAATATAAAACATTATTTTATATAGCACAAGGGCTTCACAGTGTCATTTATAACAAAGTTTATGCTAATAAAAGATAATAAAAAAATTAAAACAGCTAATAAAAACATTAAGAGAGAGACAACTGAACAGCAGAAAAATAAAAGTAGTAAAATATAATAATATATACAAATAGACTACTTGTCATCCTAAATAGTCCTAAAAAATTTCAGGAAAAATGTTTTCTCCCCCAAATAATTTTTATATTGAAATTGGAAAATTATTAATTCTTTTTTTTAAAAGGGTTTTAAATTTCCTGAGCTTAACTTCTCTTAGAAAATTTCTAAAAATGTTTAGAAATTTACCAAAAATTTCAGACCCTTTGCAATCCTCCAATGTATTTTGTATTAGGGCCGGGACTGGATAAAAAAAAAAATCTAATTAATTAGAGGCTTTGTAAGTAATTAATCGAAATGAATCACATTTTATTCGCATATAAATATTTGACCTGAGAACAGTGAGAAGTAATTTTTTTCACATGGATTTTTAGTATACCATTGAATAATGACTGAATACATAAGCTTAAGAAACAAAAATATAGTTTATTTTTGTTCAAGTCCAACAGACCAGTGCAATTATTGCCATTAAGTGTAGCAATAGCATCTTTAGAAATATAGTACATTTCATAAATCCAGGTAGCCTATAGGTAGGTAGACCTTCTGTAAACTATAATACTTTGGTTTTTTAAGTAAAACACAATGCACGCTAGCTAGCACACTAGCCGCTAGCTGCACGCTAGCTATCACACTAGCCGCTAGCTGCACGCTAGCTATCACACTAGCCGCTAGGTACCACACTAGCCGCTAGGTACCACACTAGCCGCTAGCTGCACGCTAGCTATCACACTAGCCGCTAGGTACCACACTAGCCGCTAGCTGCACGCTAGCTATCACACTAGCCGCTAGGTACCACACTAGCCGCTAGCTGCACGCTAGCTATCACACTAGCCGCTAGCTGCACGCTAGCTATCACACTAGCCGCTAGCTGCATGCTAGCTACCACACTAGCCGCTAGCTGCTATATGTTTAGCATTGAGGTGATACTTGAGGCTGGATGTGCTGCTATGGTGAAATGTGAATTCCTTGTTGCCTAGCAACACAACCATGCTCTTATGGATGCTTCCATCCGTTGGTTTTTAGTAACTAAATGTCCCATCATCCACGGGGCCAACCAAAGGTCTCATCAGCTTCTTCCTTCATGTTCACTGTGGTTTGTTGTTGTCTCAACTCATCAACGCTAGTTGGTGCTCCAGTATAATCGGTCCTCCTGAAACTCATCCAGTGAGAAACGTTCCACGGTGCAAAAATAAGTGTGATTAAAATCAAATCGTCAATTTTTTTTAACGCATTAATGTCCCGGCCCTAATTTTTATGAATATTTTCTTCCTCCAATTTTTATATTTGACATAATAGTAAATAAGGTTTTTTTAAAATGTCACTGAAAGTATTTATTGTGCATATTTCTGCAGCTCTTTGTAGTCAGCCAGCCGAGAGCCGACTGTTTCATTCCCCCGTTCTGATCACAGAAGTAGCTGAATCAGGAATACCTGCAGCTCGTTTCTATTATACATGAAGTTTGAAAAATGCTGCAGAGAAGAAGTGAAAAGTGAAGAGGAGGAGGAGGAGGAGGAGGAGGGAAAGTAGTGAAGCGGACTCTCTAAGCTGTCTGCTACATTTAAGCTTTTATGGACAACAGCGGGAACCCTCCCTGCCTCTGATGGCTTTAACAGCTTACTTCACTGCTCTCCACAGCCTCTTTCTCTATTATTCTCTTCATTTCTTACTTCTTAAATGGGCTGTGTGTGTGTGTGTGTGTGTGTGTGTGTGTGTGTGTGTGCGTGTGTGTGTGTGTGTGCGCTTCGTAGCAACAGGTTCAGGGTTAATGCGTTTCACATATGGTGGAGGTCTCGCTGGAGCTTTTCTGACTCATACTGTTACAGTAAATGACAAGTGTCCTCATTCCTGCCTCACATTTCTGTGTGTGTGTGTGTGTGCGTGTGTGTGTGTGTGTGTGTGTGTGTGTGTGTGTGTGTTGGATCTCGACATACTTGCTACATTACAGCCGCATTCGGAGAAACTTTCAAGTGTCTTTAAAAATAGATTTTAATGGTTTAACAGACTGAAAAGTGGACTCTGTGTTGCAGAGGTTTCCTTTTTGTTCCTGGAAAAAGCCGTTTCTTTAAATGGTTCTTGCTAAAAGTTCTCTTAATGGTATTTTTCCGGACACAAAACATGCTCATGAGCATGTAACCTTGGTGCTCAGACTTATAATTGCCATTTTTTCTGCATTAACTGACTAAGCATTGGTGTGGCGTTGGTCTCCAGGGTTGAGAAGGAGGTTTAAATGTAGCTAAGATTTAGTTTTTTTTTTCTTCCAAACACATTTCTTTTAACTCTGGAGTCCATGAAAGCACCGGAGCATGACACCTCATGATGTAACAACGTAAAAATGAAGCAGCATGGAGCCCTGCTGTCAGCTTTTCTCTAAAGTTTTGGCTTTTCCACAAGTTTCTATGTCCAATTAAGCACATGAACTCTTTTTCAGCAAAAGTAAAAACCACCTCGACCAAGTGTTACATGATATTACTGAAGTTTTTGCAGGTTTGATTGAATTTTGCAGTGTGCATTCAGCATTTTTAATGCAATATTTTGTGTTTAATGTTTTTTTTCGTGATTTTTTTTTTTTTTTGTGTTTTTGTGTTTTTTCTATAATTTTTTTTGTGTTTTTGTGTATTTTTTGTGTTCTGTTTTACGGAGCCCCCCAGGGGACACGGGGGGGAAAAAAAGATGGGTGAAAAAAAAAAAAATGATGGGTGAAAAAAAAAAAAAAAGATGGGTGAAAAAAAAAATGATGGGTGAAAAAAAAAAAATGATGGGTGAAAAAAAAAAATGATGGGTGAAAAAAAAAAAAAGGACGGACTTTTGCGAGATCCCGAGATATGACACATCAGAAGTGGTTTAGTGTTGATATCTATAAAAACAAGTGAGCTATTACAAAACAAAAGCCTAAGATATGAAATAATTATATATACTGACTACTTATGCCTTTTAAAAAAATTGAAAGAGTTTTTAATGACAATAAAGGGTTGTGGGAAATCCACAATGAGTTCATGAACACATCAGAAGTGGTTTGGTGTTGATAGGCTATCTATAAAAACGAGAGCTATTACAAAATAAAAGGCTTAAATATTGTACACACTGAATAAAAGGAATTGAAAAGGTGTGTATTGAAAATAAAGGGTGTGGGAAGTCCACAGTGAGTTCATGAACACATCAGAAGTCGTTTGGTGTTTATTAGATGAATTTCCAGTGAGTTATTAAAAATAGAAAAGAAAGACGTTGCACTTTTGCGACGGTCCCTAAGCACTCTGGCTGCCGTTGGGCACTAGGACGTATATTCGGCCCGGTTACATTAATCTTTCGCCAGACTCGCTGATTTTGGGGAGTTGATCAAGCCTGTGAAATGTCAGTCTTAGTTTTCTGTACAAAATAAAACCATCCTGGGGGAAATTGGTGCGGTTTTCGTTGACGCTATTCCAGTTAGAAGGCCGGAAAATAGGCGAATATCGCTCCTCCATTGCTCCTCTTCTTTCGTCAGTATCTCGGGATCTCGCAAAACTATCTCGGGATCTCGCAAAAGTATCTCGGGATCTCGCAAAAGTCCGTCCTTTTTTTTTTTTTCACCCATCATTTTTTTTTTTTCACCCATCAGTTTTTTTTTTTCACCCATCATTTTTTTTTTCACCCATTTTTTTTTTTTCACCCATCTTTTTTTTTTCCACCCATCATTTTTTTTTTTTTTCACCCATCTTTTTTTTTCCCCCGTGTCCCCTGGGGGGCTCCGTACTGTTTTTTGTCAATTTTTGTGTTTTTATGTTGTGTTTTTTGTGCCTTTTATATTTTTGTGTGTGTGGTTTTTGTATTTTTTTGTGTTCAAAATGTTGATCGAGTAAGTCAAAATGACAAAATAATAATCAGGTGAGATTGTGCTGAAAAAAATGATAAACATTTTTTAAGTCGTTTATACAGGCAGAATAGTCAAAATGCATCAGGTCTGTGGAAGCAGCTTATTATGACTCATATTTACTTTTTTTTTTCGGCAGTGAGCTCTGGGGTGACGTATAAAGAGTGACAAAGTTCACCCAAGCATGAGGTTTGATGGATAAATGTGTCAAAGAAACACAGGACTTAAACCTAACTGCTAATCACAATATTTGAGAAACCAAAAATCCAAATTTTCAACTTTGTGTTATTTCAAATGCAAAAGTTACACCAAATCTTTAGAAATGCAATAATTTAACATTAATTAGAAGTCATGTGTGGAAAATTCATTTTTCTGTATTTTAGTTGTTAGAACCAAGGTTATAATAGTTTTGGATTTTTCATTAGTTTTAGTTTTAATTTCGTTGTGAATTTTTGTTTTCAAATTCAGTTAGTTTTAGTTAGTTTTTAGAGTGAGTTTTCTAGTTTTAGTTTAGTTTTTAGTTTTTGAAAATGCTTAGTTTTAGTTTAGTTTTTATTAGTTTTAGTGTTAGTTTTAGTTTTTTTGTAATGGGCTATGTGTTGGTGCCAGATTCAAAGAGTTCATAATAAATGTTTCCTTTATTTCCTTTGGTTTATTCATCTCAGCCCCAATAAGGTTATTAACTCTTACAGTTCTGGGTGTTTTGAATTTTGGTTGAAGTGTAGACATCTCAGTCTCAGTAAACATATTTACCATGTGTTGCATGTTCCAATAGAAACACTGAATTATGAATGAAAAAAGTTGACAAAAACAAAAACTAAGGACATTTTCACTTTAATTTTAGTTAGTTTTAGTTCGTTTTGTAACCACGCAATACAGTTTCAGTTAGTTATCGTTTTTTTAAAAAATCTAGTTTTTATTTTTATTTCAGTTAACGAAAATGTTTTTTCAATTCTAGTTTTCGTTATTTCGTTAGTTTTCGTTAACTATAATAACCTTGGTTAGAACTCGTTGAAAGTTTCATATGCATGAAAGGTTGAAAATTCTACCAGATTTGTTGTTGATTGATGAAATAACTGATAATAATTCTCCATCTGACTGATTTTAACATATAATGAGATCTGTGACTGTGTCCACATGAAGCCATCACGTGTCTCGCTGCTTCACTTTCATGTCACATCACATTATGTTACCAAAACAAAACAAAACTGCAGCCAGATGACAAGCGTCTCCTGTAATAACTCCTCACACGGCTCGCCACACAAAGGTCAGCCAATCTCCCAAGCTTAACGAGCTAATTAACGGCCTGTCAATCAAACATCAGAAGGCGATACCCAGGAGGGAGAAACGGTCCACGACCACAAACCGTAACGTGCACAAACTGTGTTTCATCAGGGATCGAGGCTGGATTAGTTCATGAAGACGCAGCCAGAGTTAAAAGAGGGAAATCAACACTTTGTTTTTCTTTCTTTGCACTAAAACTAATCAGTAGATGTGTGAGCTGTAATGATATTCAGAGACAATCAAGTCTTGAGATTTGACACTTTTTTCTTGACTTATTCCAATCTCCAACTATTTGAACTCTGCCTAATATTGCTAATTTGTCTGTATTTTCTCAAACAAATAAACATTGGACCTTTTTAAATAGTGAATTGTAAAAAAATAATAATAAAAAATTAAAAAAAGAAGGAAAAACAGAGAAAACTTTCCAGACTCATATTACATGGGGGCCACTGGAGGCAGAATCAAAATGACCAAAAAAAGACACAAAATGACAGGAAAAAACTAAATTACTTAAAAAAGACACAAAATGACAAAAAAAGACACAAAATTACTACAAAAAAGACACAAAATGACCAAAATAGACAAAAAATTACAAAAAGACACAAAATGACTGAAAAACACACGAAATGACAAAGAAAATACACAGAATTAGCCAAAAAAGACACAAAATGACCCAAAAAAGACAGAAATATTATTTTAAAAAACACAAAATATTTTTTTTTAAAAGACACAAAATTATTTCAAAAAGACACAAAATTACAAAAAAGATACAAAATTACAAAAAAAGAAACAGAATTACCAAAAAAGACGCAAAATTATTTAAAAAAAAAGACACAAAATTACCAAAAAAAGTAATTAAAGGGACCTTCCACACACAACACGGTAAAGAGACATTCATATAAAACTCACATTAAACTTTCATATCAAGGTGGGGGCCACAAAATATCGTCACGAGGGCCACAATTGGCCCACGGGCCTCAAGTTTCAGATCCCTGGTCTAAAATGTAAATATGAGATGTTTTTTGCTGCCTGTACAAACAGCCTATACGGTCGTTTTTAGGGGGAGACTCATCTTAAATAAGATCAACTGATTATGCAGTGTAGTTAACCTTTAAAGTCGGGTGTAGTTTAACTTTTAGTGAGTCAGAGTCCTGTAACATGTTGACCTACTGGATTTTACAAAGAATTCCTTCTCACCTGAAACACAAAAACTGTCAGAAAAATGTCATTTTACAGCAAAGCTGCCTGTGTTTGGTGCGTTTTCAGTGCGAGGGAAACTTCTTTTATAGTTCAAACAAGTTAAATTGATTGAAAACTGAGTCGACAGATTAATTTATGATAAAAAATAACAGTTGGTTTTTGGCCCTGCATGATTATTTAATGTTGCACACACACGTTCTGCAGGATGAGCGCTCGGTTTGATCAGAGCGCAGCGTCGCCCCGTCTCACGGGAGTCATGAGGGTTTTAAAGTTTATAGCAGCGTCAGAATTAATGAACTGGGATGTCACACACACACACACACACACAGACAGCCGTGTAATGAAAGAGCATAGACAAATCAAGTGAAGTGACATGAAAAGCGTCGGGATAATTACAAACAACCACGTCTGTCGTCGTCCTTTCAGACTGCTTCCTCACTCCTGCAATGTGAGTGTGTGTGTGTGTGTGTGTGTGTGTGTGTGTTCATGACTTCAATTCGTGTGTGTGTGTGTGTGCACGTGGGGGTGTGTGTGTGTATGTGTGTGTGTGTGTGTGTGTGTGACAAGGCTGTGGCCCGTGACAAATGAGTGTTTCGTTTTTCATCAGGAAGCATGAATGCCGGCAGCGTGTATTTTTTCTTAATTTTTTTTTATTTTTTATATTCCTCATTCAGATATTCTTCGGAAGCATCTGGGAGGATTTAATGGGAGAATAAAATTATTCTCTAAAGATTATCTTCCCTTAGAGCTACATTACTCTGTGTGTGTGTGTGTGTGTGTGTGTGTGTGTGTGTTCGTGTACTTCCTACATAGTGGGGACCGGAACACGTTTTTAACCAACAGAGTGAGGACATTTTTGCAAAGTGAGGACATTTCGGCCGGTCCTCACTTCTTTAAAGGCTTTTTTGAGATTTAAGACTTTGTTTTAAGGGTTTAAGGTTACATGATAATGATAATTAACTGAAACTGTATTGTGTGGTTACAAAACGAGCTAAAACAATAGTGAAAATGTCCTTCATTTTCTTCTTTGTCAACTTTTTTCATACATAATGAAGATGGATAAGACAAAGGAAATAAAGGCAAAATTCACTGTGACCTCTTTTAACCCTCTAGAGTCCATGAAAACACCTGCACATTACTTCCTCATGACGTGACGACATAAAAATGAAGCAACATTGAGTCTCTCCATCAGTTCTGGCTTGAAACTTCATGCCAGATTTTTTTTTGGATGATATCCGGCCAAGTAAAACCGGAGATAATGTCAAATATATTTAGTATAAAAATATAGAACTAGATATTATCCTCATTTTACCTGTTATATGTTATATTTGCAACCTGTATTCACAGGCAACATTTAAAATTCTGTGTTTTGAAACATAATTTTCAAGATCAGATTTTATGTTTCTTTAGTTTCTTTTGGGTTCAACATTTTGATCAATTGAGTCAAAGTTAAACATTAATCATCAGGACATACAGGTGAGGTAACGCTGAAAAAACTGATACCAACATGGCATGGTGAAGATTTTTTAACAGACATAATAGCCGAAGATTTCAGAGGGTTAATCTCCCACCCAACAACAATATTACAAAAAACAAAAAATAACACTAAAACGAATAAAAACTAAACTAAAACTAAAGCATTTCAAAAAAATAAATACTGAACTAAAACTAGTAAACTCACTCTAAAAACTCATTAAAACTAACTTTTTTTTGTGCAATAATACAATACAGTGACATCGCGCGCGTGTGTGTGTGTGTGTGTGTGTGCACGGGTTTGTGCATGTTTCAGTTATAGATCTAGCAGTTAAGTATTAATATATGATAATAAATATGTATCATTATTCGGCAGAGAAAGCAGTACTACTAAAATTTAAATAGAATAATTAAAAAAAATAATAATAAAATAATTTAAAAATTAAAAAAAATAATATATATATATATATATATATATATATATATATATAAAATAAAAAAAATAAGACAAAGGAAATAAAGGAAAATTTACTGTGACCTCTTTTAATCTCCCACCCAACAAATTACAAAAAAAATAAAACTAATAAAAACTAAACTAAAACTAAAGCATTTCAAAAAATAAACATTAACTAAAATTTGCAAACTCACTCTAAAAACTCATTAAAACTAACTGAATTTGAAAACAAAAATTCATAACAAAATTACAACTAAAATTAAGGAAAAAATTCAAAACTATTATAACCTTGCTAGAGAATTCAATATTACAATGAGGGTCCTCACAAAGATAGAAGTACAAGAATGTGTGTGTGTGTGTGTGTGTGTGTGTGTGTGTGTGTGTGTGTGTGAACAAGAGAGAGTACACTTCTCCTTTTCAACTATTCAAACAGTTTCTGGGAGCTTGAGGAAGGATTGAGTAAGATAATGAAAGTATTTCTAAAGATTCCTCCCTCTCCTCTCCTTTTTATCTCTCTCTCTCCTCCTCCTCACCCCCGTATTTGCTACAGGCTGGATTTTTAATCTCCTGGATCATTTTGATCTCGTGAATCATTCACTGTCATCATTTTGAATTAAACCATTTCTCTGCTGCTGTGACTGACTGCCACTGCTCTTGTCTGTTTAAGCTTTTTTCTTCCTCCCTCCTCCTTTTATTTTCCAGCATTGTGCAACAAGAAGCAATTATTTTTTTCCCCTCAAACGTGCTTTTCTCCAACGACTCCCTTTTGTGTTTTGTTCATCAGGGTGTTTGTAGGTCCTCAGAAAGTCTTAAAACATCTTTAACAACTGGCTCACGACTGTTAAAGCGCTTCGACGCAGTTAAATTAGAGCGATTTTAGGTCGTAAATTCGTTTTTTATCGGTCCTGCGATGCTGTTTTCCTATGAGAGGTCCCATGAAATGCGATCATTACTTCCTTTATGGGATCTAATTCCTACTGAAACTGATTCTAGAGACAGAGAGGAATCATTTTAGCTTTAAACCAGTCGGTTATTAGTTATGGTGTTTTATAGGATCTGCAAAAAGTCTACTCTGATTTCAGATTATAAAAGAAGTGGGGAAAATGTTAAAAAAAAATGCTAAAAGTCTACAGATAATTTCTTTAAAAATACAGATAATATACAGTAAATATCTGTATCTTAAATATAAATATCGGTGGAATAACTGATTTTTTTTTTTTTACTTGAATATGACAGTGAGTGTTTGGAAACTTTTGCTGCCAGACTTTTTACCATTATTTTATGATTTTTTTTATTTATGTATTTTTACATTAAATCAAACATTTTACTGTAAAGAACCCCAAAAGTTTCATTAATTTTACATTCAGCAATATGTGTATATTTTTTAAATATTTTTTTACATAGATTTCCCTTTGCATTTGTACTAAAAAAAACAAAGAAAAACCCTGTAAAATAATACAGTAAATTTATTTTATTTTCATTCATTATTTTCATTTTTTTACAGTGTGGTTTTGTGCTCATTGGTGTTTTCAATTTGTAAAATATTTATTATAATTATAAAAAAAATGTTTTACATTAAATAAAAAAATTGTACTATAAAAAACAGAAAGTTTCTCTAATTTTACATTCAGCAATATTATGTGTATATTTTTGTATTTTTTTACATAAAGTTCTCTGTAATTTAACATTCAAGACCATTAAGCAATTGAATAATACTGTAAAAAATAAATAAAAATGATTTTATATATATATATATATATATATATATATATATATATATATATATATATATATAGTCCCAATTTTATTAATTGACAGATTTCATCTTCCATTATATGGTTAATATTTATAATAAAAATAATGTATCTTTTTTTTACCCTGTGAAATAATACGGAAATTAAATAATTAAATAATACTGTAAAAAAAAAAAAAAAAAAAAAAAAAACTATTATATTAATTCATCAGATTTCAACTCCCACTTTATTGTTAATATTTGTAATTGTAATAATTTACCTTTATTATTGCACTTAATGTAGAAAAAACAACAAAACCATGTAAAATAATCCAGTAAATCAATCCCAAAACATTTTACAGTGTGGTTTTGTGCTCATTGATGTTTCCACAGTGTGTAAAATAACGTATAAATCCGCCGTGTTTATCACCTCCTCTAAGTCTTCCTTTGAATCTTTTTCACTCTGCAAAACAAGCGAACAGCCCGAGGTTTGATCCGTCTCCAGCAGGAGAAACTCTCTCAGTGTGAGGTGTTTGTGTTAAATCTGCTGTTCTCCAGCAGAGCTGCGGCGCCTGGAGGAGAGCGCTCGTCCGTGGTGAAAACACACCAACACGGCTGAGAACACGGGCGGCGGGCGGCGAAATCAGGGGAAAATGTGATGTAAATAGTGTGAGTCGCCTGAGACGCTTTGCTGCCTTTAGAGCTGCTGGTGATTGGATTGAGAAGAGGCGCTAACAGACTCTTATTATCAGCCGGTGACTAGATGACTGAGTGTCCTGAAGCCACCCGATAGCTACGCTCTGGTGCTTTCTGTCTCACCCGTCCACTCCTCCTCCTCCTCCTCCTCCTCCTGAAATAAACTGCAGAGTAAAGGAGGTTCTCCATTGGTTCAGAGCCTCTCTCAGTCTCAGGCTGCTCTCATGTAAACCAAACCTCACACAGAGGAAGAGAGAGGAATTTGTATTCTTCAGTTGTAAAAATGTGTAGATTATATATGGCAGCTAAAACGTTTTAGTCCACTAATATGTGCATCATAGCTCATCCGGCCGTCAAACCTCTAAATTTAGCCAACTTCAAGTCGATTTTTGAGTTTTCCTTGCTAGGCTATAGCTTTCATTACCAAATCTCCTGAGATATTTCTTCAGTTTCCAGACCCTCATCTGCATTCTAACAAAATTATATAAATAACTTAGCCTAATCACAAATGAGATTAGTCTGGAAACCAGCTATTCATTTCTCCGTAGAGGAGGCGTGGTTTACGATCCTCCGGAGCCGTTTATTGGGCGCTACGAATGTCTATCAAAAGCGTCTGTAGGTAGCTCTTAGCCAATCGTATCAGTTATACCAGATGACGTATGTAGAGAGACAGAAATTGATGTTTGCATAGCCGGACTAGCCCATCTCTACTTTGGGACTAAAATGCTCAATTCTGCTTCTGCAACGTTTTTCTGCAGCATGTTCTGACTCTGGCTGCTCTGTAGTTGTATTTTCACGCCTTGTTCCCCCTCATGTCATTCAGCCACACACATCCACTGATTTTATGGTCAATAGACGAGCTGCTGGGGGTCTCTGGGCGGCTCCGCTGTCCCCCGGCTCATAGCGAGATCACAGGCGTAACTGCAGTGAGCGGTAGCGGGGCTAGTTGGTAGATTAGGCTTTGGCCAAATCCTGTCAGAAGCATTAAGGCTAAAACATACTTTTTGGTGGTGAAACAGGAGTGTAAAGTCAAACGTTGTTCTTCTTTTAAAATCAACTTTGGCTCTAAACTATCTACAACACCGTCTACAGCTAGATCACAAGAGAGCTTTGCGTCTGCTGCAGCCATGTTGGATCTGTAAGAAAACTACAAAACTACAAGCTCCCGTCTGTCCAATAGTACGCGTCATCGTCTTGCCGTCCCTCCCCGCTCTGTGATTGGATCCCTAAAACAGGGCTAAGAAACGGCCGTAGTTGCCAGACCGCCTGCAGGTTCCAAATAAAATCGAGCGCGCAAGGCAGTATATACCCAGGCTAGACCCTTATCTGCATTCTAACAAAATTATATAAATAACTGGTCATTATGACCTGTTATTAATGTTAATTTAGACTAAGTAGACTGTTTTATGTCCATTGTAAGGCTCAAAATAAGGTTTGTGGCTCCATTCCGACTGTTTTTCTCTTATTTTGGCCAACAAAACATGGGCTTCGAGATCTGATTCTGCAGTCACAGTTCATAGGAAACATGGTTATCAATTCACTTGCAAATCCCTGAAAAGTAATGAAATGCATGTAGACAAACAGAATTAACAAGTGTACAAAAACCTGGTTTACCTTGAGATGCACTGCAAAAAAGGTGTCTAAAATCAAGATAAAAACACTAAATCTGAGCTAAATGATCTTGCTGCATGGACAGATAATTTCCCTTGACAAGATTTCTTAAATTAAGATTATTAAATGTAGAAATAAGCATGCTGAGTGTGTGTGTAAAGCAGGTGGACTCCACTGGTTCAGAGGCTCTCTGCTCTGATGAAAACCAAACCTCACAGAGAGGAAGAGCAGCTCTTTGTTCTCGTCGCAGCACTTCTCTGTGAATCACAGCTCATCATCTCTCTGGGCAGGACCTCCATTAAACATGAACACTGGGTCACTGTATGCAGAAGAGGCCCGAGCTGCTCTTAAACCCCTCGGTTGGCTCTGACAGGTCGCTGTGCAGCTCACAGGAGCTCTTTCTTTCTTCCTCTATTCTGTTTCTTCTGGCTGCAGGTGAAGCTGCTGCATTGTGTCAGAAGTTTAAAAACAAACAGTGAGCAGTGACACGTCTGACTGCTCTGCTCCTGTCTCCTGCAAAGCTTCCAGCACTTTGACTTTTTTAGACATTTCACTTTAGTGTAGGAGGTCTAAACATGGACTTCAAGACCTGATTCTGGAGTCACAGTTTGTAGGAAAAATGGTTATTAGTTCACTTATAAATCCCTGAAAAGTAATGAAATGCATGTAGACATACATCATTAACAAGTGTACATAAACCTGGTTTACCTTGAGATTACCAGAGCATGTTTTAAAGCATCAAGCAGTTTGTAATTGCACTGCAAAAAAAGGTGTGTCTAAAATCAAGATAAAAACACTATTGCTGTGTTCCAATACCCATACTTCCATGAGTACACTTAAACGCAGTACACTATTCGCACTGACTAAGTACGCAGATTTCAGCAGGTGAGTGTTGTTCCAAATCTAATACTCCGTGGTGCACTTACCGAAAATTACGCTCACGGCAGCCGCCGCGGCTCGTCACCCGCGAAAAACTTCCGGCTTTGAACGGCGAAAAAATTATCCTTTGTGTTGTTTAATCTTTACTTATACAATCCGGCAATATGGCTCCATTAACGCAGCACATGTGGAGAATGCGCCGGCATTCGTCGGCCGCCATTACAAACATTTTTTTAGATTTAGAAGTGTTAACTAATTTATCTTGTTTTAAGACTTAATTTCTTATTTTAAGCGTTCAACATGCTTTTTTCTAGATTTAACAATCTTAATTTAAGAAATATTGTCAAGGTAAATTATCTGTCCATGCAGCAAGATCATTTCCCTCAGATTTAGTGTTTTTATCTTGTTTTTAGACACACCTTTTTTGCAGTGTGTTTACCTCAGTGACTGAAGCTGATCACAATAAAAGCCTTCCATTAGTAATACATCATACATGCACATGCTCAAGTTTTCTGCAGAAAAAGTCCAAGTCCAAAATTATAGGAAACTTTCTTATTAGATTTGATTAGATTAGATTATACTTTATTGATCCCACAATGGGGCAATTCACTTGTCACAGCAGCAGAAACAGAAGCAGAAGGTGTGAATATACATAACAGAAAAAAATAAAAGAAATAAAAGGTCAAACACAACAAACAGACAGAAAAGTCTTTAAACATGTGCAATAAACACGGACAAGTAACAAACAAGTGCAAAGACGAGCAAAGCAAGCCTTGAAACATAAAGTGGACATAGTATAAATAATATTGCATAACATGGTAGGAAGCTTATTTATTAATTCCTGAAACTTATTACATGCATGTGTAGACATATGTATGTAAAGAATCCAGACACCAGTGTATAAAAACCTGGTTTCATACCATAATAACCAAAATCATTATCAAGAAAACCATGTTAAATGTCTAGATATCAGCTCTTAAAACAATTTTTTGTTGTCATCATTATATTTGTCCAAACAAATGTACCTTTAGTTGTACCAGGCATTAAAATGAACAAGAAATTGAAGAAAACAATGGTCTAATCATTTTTTCCATGACTGTATATCCAGAGAGTCGTCTGGCTTGTTTGTAGCATTTTGTAGTTGAAATATGCAGAAAAACCTGAAGCAGCCTGGATATTTAGTTGAATTATTACGCTTTCTTTCACTTCCACTGTTCCTCCTCTTCCTCTTCACATAACTCTCATTTATTCCGCCCTTCATCCTCCCTCTGTCTCCTCTCTCTCCTCTTCCCCTCCGGACAGGCCTGGATCAGGAGGATTACAAGGGTTTTGTGTTTCAGCGGCGAGAAAGATGAGGAGGAAGAAGAGAGATAAAGAGGGCAGTTGAAAAGGGGGGTTGGGTGGGATGAAGTGGAGGAGGAGGGGGAAGAGAGGAGGAGGAGGAGGAGGAGGAAGAACTCCAGGGATTCTGGTTCCTCTTTCAGCACTCTGGAGTTTTTCTTACTTTCATCCCTTTTTTTTCTTCACTCTCTCTTTCACCTCTCCCTTGGTACCCATAAGGCTGTTTACACACACACACACACACACACACACACACACACACACACACACACGCACACACACACACACACACACACACGCACAAAGTCACACACACATTCTTGTACTTCTATCTTTGTGAGGACCCTCATTGGAACAGTGAATTCCCTTGCAAGGTTATATTAGTTTTGGATTTTTCATTAGTTTTAGTTTTAATTTTGTTGTGAATTTTTGTTTTCAAATTCAGTTAGTTTTAGTGAGTTTTTAGAGTGAGTTTGCTAGTTTTAGTTTAGTTTTTATTTGTTTTAGTGTGAGCTGTAGTTTTTTATAATGGGGTATTTTTTGAGTGGGAGATTAAAAGAGGTCCCAGTAAATTTTTCCTTTTATTTCCTTGGTCTTATCCATCTTTTGTCCACACATTATGAAAAAAGTTGACAAAGACGAAAACGAAGGACATTTTCACTATAATTTTTTTAATTAGTTTTGTAACCACACAATACAGTTTCAGTTAATTATCATTATCATGTAACCTTTAACCCTTAAAACAAAGTCTGAAAGCTCAAAAAAGCCTTTAAAGAAGTGAGGACCGGCCGAAATGTCCTCACTTGGCAAAAATGTCCTCACTCTGTTGGTAAAAAACGTGCTCCGGTCCTCGCTTTGTAGGAAGTACAAGAACACACACACACACACACACACACACACACAGTACTAACAGTGCCTCATTATGGCAGTCAAGTGTGTTCTCGGACTCACTATTCAGGCTGCAGATTGGAAATACAACACCAGACACACCTCTCACTGTTAGAGTCAACACACACACACACACACACACTCTCTCAGGCCTCCCAGGTGAATTAGCATTCTCCCTTTTCTTCACGTTAAATTGTATTTGCATTGGCGGCGCCTCGATCAGTCTGAGGAGACGATGATGATGGCGATGATGATGATGGAGGGCTGATCTGAGTACAGCAGTCAGACAGACTGACAGACTGTTAGTGACAGAGGAGAAAAACAGAATTAAGTCGAAGCTGTAGATTAAAGTCGTGATCGGGTTTTGGAAAAGTGGCGTCTGAGATGAAATATGGAGCGTAATTGAGGCATTTGAGGGGTAAGATGAGTTCTGTTTAGCAGCAGGAGGAGATTTTAAAGTGTTTTCAGACAGCAGTCATGCTTTTTTAGGACATTAAAATGCCATGGTTTTGGCTGGAAACAACCTGACAGAAGCAGAAAATAAACTTTTTTCATGCTGATTGATGATGCTGTTAGTCTCTCCATAGTCTGACCAAATAAGAAGTTCAATTCTTTGGCATTTCTTTCAGTAAACATGCTTTAAGTGGGCCGTGTTGGTGGAGATACTTTTTTGGACCGATTTTTAGGTTTTATTAGGTATTTCTGCAAAAACTGATCGCCTTATAAAGTTTGTATGGCTAGAATTTTAGTAAGATAGTTGACTTGCAGACATTAAGAAACATTGGAGATGTTGTTTTTGTCAACCTGATTAATTAAAGTCCAATATTCACCCACTTAAGTCATTTTTTGCTCTGTTTTTGGTCTCCACCACCAATATTTGGTCCGTTAAGGCCCAGACACACCAAACTGGCTTATTTAAAGACCAAACCGAATAATTGCATTATTTTGATTTTAAATCACTATCAAATTTTATTTTTAGTTGTAGAAATAAAGAGAGAATCATTCTGTGATTGTTGTAAGCAAAGTTAGCATTTTCTTCTTCTTCTTTTGAATCATATATACTTGCACAATTTTGCAGGTTGACACATCATTCCAAAGTTCACACATTAAGAATAATAAAGAAGGGAAATATTCAATGTATCACAGCTTTAAGGTGCTGGAAAAGCCTGAAAATTGACCAATGTTAGTGAAATAATTAAGCAAAATTGGAGTTGTTGTGTTTTGTCCATCTGATGAATTTAAGTCCAATATTCACTCACTTTAGTCATTTTTTGCTCTGTTTTTGGTCTCCACCACCAATATTTGGCCCCATAAGGTCCAGATGCACCAAACTGACTTGTTTAAAGACCAAACCGAATGTGTAATTGCATTATTTAGATTTAGATCACATATAGTTGCACATTTTTGCAGATAGACACATCATACAAATGTTCACATATAAGAAAGAGGGGAAATAATCAACGTATTATAGCTGTAAGGTGATGGAAAAGCCTAAAAAATAGTTGCTTTGCAGACTTTTAACAACATTGGAGTTGTTGTTTTTGTCCAACTGATGAATTTAAGTCTAATATTCTCTACTTTTTTGCTCTGTTTTTGGTCTCCACCACCAATTTTTAGGCCCCTTAAGGCCCAGACACATCAAACTGACTTGTTTAAAGACAGCATTTTTTTTAAATCACTTTTGAACTGAATGTTTTGCTTTGTAGATGAAGAAATAAAGAGAGAATCATTCTGTGATAGCTTCTTTTGAATCACATATACTTGCACATTTTTGCAGATGGACTCATCATTCAAATTTCACATATAAATAATAATTAAAGAAGTTGAATAATCAATGTCTCACAGCTGTAAGGTGCTGGAAAAGTTTGAAAATGGACCTTGAAAATGCTTTAAACGTGCTTGTAGTTGACTTCAGAGAAGGCTGTGATGCCATTTGCAACAAATAAAGTTTTTCAACTTATAGAACCTCATAATTTAAATGTTCACTCACTCAGTGATATTATTAGTTGACGCCAGCAGCAGCAGTGCAAAAAAAGAAAAGTTTCTCAAACTAACTGAGGTGAATTTCAGACTGCTGAAATGCTGCTCTACATATTTATATTTTTGTCTGGGAGCCATATTTATTTTCCTGTGGTTCAGCCATAGATTGGACTGATTGGGTTTTGGGTAAATATCATTTTTAATAACTAATCCTTATGATGGATTTCGCCTTTCACTGTCTGGGCCGGATTAATATGTCCTGTCCATCTAATCCTGTTTGATTTCGTCTGCTGGCATTAAACTGCACCGAGCAGAGCTGATGAGGCGACGTGTGTGTGTGTATTCTAGTACTTCCTACATAGTGGGGACCAGAACACGTTTTTAACCAACAGAGTGAGGACATTTTTGCAAAGTGAGGACATTTCGGCCGGTCCTCACATCTTTAAAGGCTTTTTTGAGATTTCAGACTTTGTTTTAAGGGTTAAAGGTTACATGATAACAATAATTAACTGAAACTGTATTGTGTGGTTACAAATCTAACTAAAATTATGGTGAAACTGTCCTTCGTTTTCATCTTTGTCAACTTTTTTCATACATAATGAAGATGGATAAGGCAAAGGAAATAAAGGCAAAATTTACTGTGACCTCTTTCAATCTCCCACCCAACAAATACCCCATTACAAAAAACTAAAACTAGCAAACTCACTCTAAAAACTAATTAAAACTAACTGAATTTGAAAACAAAAATTCACAACGAAATTAAAACTAAAACTAATGAAAAATCCAAAACTATTATAACCTTGGCAGGGAATTCACTGTTCCAATGAGGGTCCTCACAAAGATAGATGTACAAGAATGTGTGTGTTTGTGTGCATGATTATTTTCCAGCTCAACATTTACACATTAACAGGACTTTGCAGCTCCCAGTTAAACACCATTGGGTTCAACAAAAACACATCAAAATGCAGAACTTTTCCAGAACTTTTCATACTGAAATATTTAGTCTTCTGAGCCGTCCAACAAGCCGACAGATGCCAAATTATGTCCTGATTCATTGTGAGGGTTTGTTTTTCAGGCATATTTTAAGCAAGAGAGAAGTGTTTTGTTCCAGTTTCTGCATCTCTAAGTGGTTCACTTTATCCTGCAGCTTCAGTTTGGGTATTTTTCATAGTGATAATTCACAAAACTTTGTTGTATTTGGGCTTTTTTAAGCCAAACCGAGCTTTACTGATGTTTCAGAGCTCAAGGATTCATTTCAAAGCTCTTTTTTTTATTATTATTGTTTTTGTGGTTGAAACACATTGTTCTTAACCATCTTATCACTTTAACCCAGCATGGTTCAGAAAAATTCTGCAGCATTTCAGTACAGAATAGGGATTAATTAATAATCAACTGTTAACCAGGAGCTGGGATTTTGAGAGATTGGTAAAAATAAGAAATTATTATTTTAATAAAACATTATAAAAGTAAGTACATCTCATAGGACTGTTAGGTTCAGCTTTTTTTATTTTCATTTTTTATTTTTAGCATTTTATTGCAAAATGCAGTAGAAAATTGCATTGTAATTGCTATTCTATTGCTCTTTTTCTCCAAAATTTTTGTGGGAACTTTTACTGCCGGACTTTTTCCCATTTTTTTAACATTCTTTTTTTACACTGTTTGTTATGCAGTTATAATGATGTTTGGTGTGTTTTTGGAACCATATCATAAAATCCAACACATATATATTAATATGTAATCAGCCTGTCAATATCTCACTCAAGTGGTCAGAGGAGGATGGTTTCTGAAATACACATTCCTAAGTATCAAGTTTATGCTGAGTTTATGAATACATGCGGAGCATAAATGCAAAGAATTCATCCTAACATACATAAAATCTGGAAGTGAGGTAGTTATTTTGGTAAAACATGATGCACGGAAGATAAGTTACAAGCTCTTTCTGCTAAATTTGTGGCAACTTTTCCTGCCAGATCCCCCCCCCATGTTTTAACATTATTATTTTACATTGCTTGTTATGTAGTTATAATGATGTTTGGTGTATTTGTGGAACCTTAGAGAAACTTTAGTTCAGGACATTTTATTTTACCTGGACTAAGCTTATGAAAATCTCGGTTATTATTGGATTTTTATGCTGCTGTTTTTGTCATATTGATGCGGCGGTAAAATATTAAAATCTTCCATCTCTAAGGTTATTAATAAAATATATATAATATCCAGACACAAAGACAGGACACAGAGAGTTTATAATGAGAATAGTGACACCAAGAGAAAGAAGGAATTAAGAGTAAACGCAGGAATAAAGCCAAGAAAGGAGGAGAGAGTTTGGCTTCGAGTCAACTTTATTTCCACTGAACCTCCCTTTGTGTGTGTATGTGTGCATCAGTGTGTGTGTGTGTGTGTGTGTGTGTGTGTGTGTGTGTTGTGTGTGTGTGTGTATTTGTACGCATCGGTGTGTGTGTGTGAGTGCATGTGTGTGTGTGTGTGTCACAGAGGCAGCCTGCCATGCCTCAGCATGTTAATTATGTAAATTGGTCATTAGAAACCCTTATGGGGGCCGGGATGAAACTGCCCAAGCACAACACACACACAAAGAAACACACACACACACACACACACACACACACACACACGTGCAACTGGCTGCACATGTTACGTGTGAAACAGAAGGAAATTAGGGCAGTGGAAAAAGGCAAACTTTTCCTTGGACCCTTTGAGCAAAGCACCTCATCAGAAAGGTGTCTGTCCGTGTGGAAGCTGGACTGAAATGTGGAAATAAAGGAAGTTTCCATCTGCCACCAAATCCTCTTGAATCCTCATTAGAAACAATATTGTGTCTTTGTTGCCGGGGACGGCGTCACCTGTGCTGCTTCCTCCACATTGTCTGTTGGAATACGGAGCTGCATGCACAGCAGATGATGCCAGTAATAAATTGAGATTTCTCCAGATTTTATAAACAGAAAGTGAAACGTTGCAAGGTGTTAACAGAAAGATCTGCAGCCGGGTTTAGTTGTGCAGCCAACATGTCACTTCACAGTCTTGGGAGAAGTATTTTATGTGTTTTTCCCCGAAACATTCGACCCAACATATGCTCTCGGGAAAGGACATATTTATTTCCATTTTTTGTTTATTTTTTGTGCAAGAAATGTCTTTGACTTCTGCTTCTACCTGCTGTCAAGTTAAAGGAGTAGTTCACCCAAAAACACTGTCAACAAGACTGCCAAACCATACAACTGCATTGGTTTTTTGGGAATACAAATATCTATCCATCTATCTATCTGTCCATCCATTCATCTATCCATCTGTCATCCATTCATTCATCTATCCATCCATCCATCCATCTATCTATCATCTATCTGTCTATCCGTCCATCCATCCATCCATCCATCCATCCATCTATCATCCATCCATCCATCCATCTATCCATCTATCATCTATCCATCCATCCATCCATCCATCCATCCATTTATCCATCATCTATCCATCCATCTATCCATCCATCCATCCATTTATCCATCATCTATCCATCGATCTATCCATCCATCCATCCATCCATCCATCCATCCATCCATCCATCCATCCATCTATCCATCCATCTATCATCCATCTATCCATCCATCTATCATCCATCTATCATCCATCCATTCATCCATCTATCATCTATCTATCCATCCATCTATCCACCTGTCCATCCATCCATCCATCCATCCATCTATCATCCATCCATCCATCCGTCCATCCATATCGTTTCTAAACTAACTTATTTCCTGTCTTTCGTTTGACCTCCATCCATTTACATTTATATTATCTTATTTTTCAGGTGACCAGCTCTCCTTAACGCCAATCAAGAGGAACCTTTTCTCGGGGACCATAGAGAGCGTGGGGAGGTAAGAACCTCATTCAGCTTCTATTGTTTCTGTGTGAACTCTTCTTTTCACCTGCTACACATTTTGTTCACAAGGACAGAAAAGGGCTGCGACTAACTTTTATTTCCATTATCCATTTATCAAATCAAGTTGATGTCTTTAAATGTCTTTCTTTGACAGAAATATTCAGTTTAATATGATTTAAAAAAGAGGAAAAGCTGAAAATGCTCACATTTAAGGATGCATTTTCTGCCATTTTTGCACAAAAGATTACCTTAACAAATCGTTTGCAATTATATTTCTGTCGATGGACAAATTGATTAGACGAGTAATCGTTGCAGCTGTAGAAACAACATGGGAATGTGAATCAATCTTGCCAGCTCTGATGTTATTGTTGTGTCACATCAGTTCATATTGGACCTTTCTGAGCAATAAAAATAGAAACATTCAGTTAAAAATGTAGCAGCAGGCCAGAGACTGTGTCCTGGTATCCTTCTGTCTAAACGCATTAGGCTGCACTTCTACTGGAGCAGAAACTCTGATAATAGACTTTAAAAAAAGAAGCCCAACAGATTGAGGTACACAGGGAAAACAAAAGGTCTCCCAGCACTCAGTTTCATATCTGTGCATTATGTTGGCGAGGTGAGTGCAGACAGAGAGCGAGTGCAGTCCTGCTCTGATCGCTGACAGATCCATTCATCAACACAGAGTTTAGCACTGGAATCAGCAGGGGGCTAATTACTTCCCAGAGCTTCCTCCAACTGTGTTCACTGAGCTAATTTGTCCAACATAAGAAAAAAAGGCTTAAGGAAGCTTTTCTTAAGTCCTGTTAATGGTCACACAAAGTACTGCAAATAACCTCAAACTACCACAAAGCAAAGATGTTTATCAGAGATGCAAACAGGCAGGAGTTTGTCGTCTGCTGACACAGTTTGACTGGAACATCAGACGTCTTTGGGTTCTGCTGGATATATTTGAATATATGGGGGCGGCTGTGGCTCAGTTGGTAGAGCGTTCGTCCAGTGATCGGAGGGTTGGTGGTTCGATCCCTGACCATGGCAGCCTACATGACGAAGTATCCTTGAGCAAGATACTGAACCCCAAATTGCTCCTGATGCTGCGTTCATTGGTGTATGTATGAATTCCCAATGGTGGCAGGTGGCACTGTTTAGGGTAGCCTCTGCCACCAGTATGAATGTGTGTGTGAATGTAGGTAGTGTAAATCCAGGTCCATTTACCATTTACCATGAATGGTCTTTGATGCTGTTATGTCATAGAAGTAGTAGAATCCTTAGAAATAGATGTTCCAGCCATTTTTATCCACTTATCTGCGGGGCCGGGTCGCGGGGGCAGCAGGCTAAGCAAAGTATTCAAGATATCCCTTTTCCACAGCAACAATGTCCAGCTCCTCCTGAGAGGAATAGCTCATATTTGAACAGATATCCATACCGGTACTTGGAATTCAGTACAGGATCCTGAGTGCACTTGTTTCTGGTAATTCCATAAATCAGTAGCCTCAGAAGAAGTGTACTTTCGACCAATTTCAGCTTGCAATACTTTTATACTGATTATACTCATATTGCTGTAAGTGTTGTTGTCTGTGTTGAGTTCTGAAGAGTATAACCAGACTTTAGACTCACTGTGACTTGAACACGCCGCAGGAGCGACAATATCTCGCTATCTAACAGAGGTGCCGACCAACAAATGTTATTTTGTTTTATAAATGGAGAATAAAATGCTGTGCAAAGGTTCAGGAAGCTTTGCATCATAATATGTGTAGATTTAAGTCAGAACAGATTCCCGATTCAGCTTTAAATGCACATTAATGCCTCGAACAAAGTGGAATTAAAAGGCAATGTGTTGATTCTCCTTCAAACTTCACAGCAGAAACAAAAGGCTGGTGGATGATTAGCACTGTTGGATCAGAGAGAATCAGCTGTACGGAGTATTTCTGCAGTTAGTCAAATCGCGCCAAAAATGTTGGTGCGTTTGCACCAACAAGATCCTGTTAAAAACATTAAATTCTGCAATTCTCATCGCAACTTTGAAGCCATGAATGACTCAGCTGAGACGAACGGTCATGTGACAAAAAAAATGGACTGAACTGCCGGCTGTTTACACAGAGCCGAGAGGAGAGGACAAGACAGGTTGCTGTAAAAATGTACGTAATTCAATGTGTAAAACTATGGAGCATGCACATTTTTTTCCAAATACTGGTAACACTTGTGAGCACTTAAACAAATGTTTTAAATATATAAGTTCCTTGTTTTTTTTCCACATCTCTTCCTTCTTATTCAGGCTTTGTACGAAGCGTATTTTCACATTTTTTTAGTTATGTGCAGGACAGAAACGGAGACTCAAAATACTTAATTGATGGAATCACTGGTGAAAGAAGTACTCATACTTCTTTACTTAAGTAAAAGTAGAAAAAAAGGTTTAAAAATATGCTGTAAAAACAAACTTCAGAGCAGAAACAAAAGGTTGGTGGATGATTAGCACTGTTGGATCGCAACTTTGAAGCCATGAATGACTCAGCTGAGACGAACGGTCATGTGACAAAAAAATCTGTGAAACTTGGACTGAACTGCCGGCTGTTTACACAGAGCCGAGAGGAGAGGACAAGACCAGACAGGTTGCTGTAAAAACAAACTTCCCAGCAGAAACAAAAGGCTGGTGGATGATCAGCACTGTTGGATCAGAGAGAATCAGCTGTACGGAGTATTTCTGCAGTTAGCCAGTGCAGCGGCTGCACAGTTATTAGCTCGCTACGACGATAGCATCTCACAGAAGCTTTCTTCACTTCCTCCGCTCTCTGTTCTTATCGCTCTTGTCTCTGTGTGTTCGTGAGATGAAGTCATGCAGTTGGATTTTTCTCTGGCTCGAGTTGAAACGTTTTTCTTTGAGTGTTTGACTCAATTTGTGCTGCCCAGATCATCCCTCGAGTCCTCCGCGGGCTTCGGGATATTTCACAGAGCATGAATCAAGATTATAATTGGGAGATTAAAACTTAATTCTGAGGCAGGAGTTTGGCTCCGTGTATCAGTGTAACGCTGCAAATGTTTGTCGAGTCTAATCCTCTAATATCCAAAGATGAAGAACAAGCTCGTGAAGGTTTTCCTCTCTCACCTCCCACTTCCTTTTCATGTCCTCAAAGTTTGTCCGTCGATCAGGCTTCTATCAGCGCTGTCGGTTACTTTCTTCCTCTTTTGAATTTACTGCTATCCGTCTCTTTTTCCATCTGTCTCTTCCTCGCCGGCTGTCAGACGACTTAAGTGATAAGAAATGGCAGCCGTATCAGTAGAACAGACTGTGTGTGTGTGGTGTGTGGTGTTTTTTGAGTGTGTGTTGGCCGGGTTGTCAGCTCTAGCTGTCATTTTGTCATTTTTGGAGACAGATAGTGGTGAATCCCCGTAGAGCTCAGTCACACATCTTTTTGTCTTTGGTTACAGCCGGCTGATGGACAGCGAGAGCGGGATAAAGAAAGAGAGACAAAGCGCTCACAACGGGGACATTCTCGATGTCAAATGTGTCAAACGGCAGGTTTTTGGTGAAAAGAAAAGCCTCCCGCCGAGTCTCAAACTGTCACCTTTCACCCCTCAAAGATTGTTTCTTAACTACAACACAATAAAAATCAGTCTCCCCCAGAGTTCAGAACCTCCAGAAAATCAACTTCTCGAGTCATTCTCCAGTTCAACAGTGCAAGATGTTGCATATTTAGATTTTATTAGACGCAGAAGACGAAGTCGGAGGGGGAGGATTATCATTTTTAATTCAAAAAAGCTCACCCATCAAGTCAAATCAATTGAGTGCGATGGATCCCTACAGGGCCAGTTTAATGGAAGTCAGAGGAAAAGCAAAGAAGTAATCTCCATCACTGCACGCAAACAGGAACGTTTGTGCTCCGCCGTCAATAACACGGCTTGTTTTCGTCATTAAGGAGATGTGATAGATATGGAAATGTGCACCTCGCTTTTTTAAATGCAGATTTGTTTTCTTGATTATCTGATTTTCTCTTAAATTTGCAAACACATTATTGTTTTTTTTAATCATCTTGCAGAGCATCAGTGTCTCCGGTTGCACTCCCCACTGCTGTGATTAAAAAGTTATCACGCTCCTCTTGTTTGTTTGTTTCATCTGCTGCAGTTTTTTATTACATTTTGATATTCTGTTATTTAACTTTGACCCAAGTGATTCAATCCTCCAGTAGGTTTGTTGTCTTATATGTCACAGAATTACTAAAAAAGACACAAAATTATTTTAAAAAGATACAAAATGACAGAAAAAAGACACAGAATTACCAAAAAAGACACAAGATTATTTTAAAAAAGACACAAAATGACACAAAAAAAGACACAAAATGACAAAAAAGGACGCAAAATTTCTAAAAAAGACAATTATTTTAAAAACCACAAAATGAACAAAAAAAGACACAAAATGACTCAAAAAGACACACTATTAGCAAAAAAGACACAAAATTATTTGAAAAAAACCCCCCACAAAATTATTAAAAAAGACACAAAATTATCAAAAAAAGACAAAATTACCAGAATGTGTAGCAAAATTCAGATACTTGTGTACGACTGTAGATTAGTACTATAATATTAAGTCATATCAAACACGTTATCATGATTATTTTATGTTAAAAGTAACTATAAAGTTATCAAATAAATGTAGAATAAAAACTACAACTTCTGAAATAGAGTGAAGTAAATATATAAAGTAGCATAAAATGGAAAAACTCAATTAAAGTACAATTATTTTCTTGAGTAAATGTATTTAATCACTTTGCACTGTTGTTTTTCATTCTTTTTTCATTCATCCATAAAGTCTCATTAAGGTTGAGATTGTTAAAAAAAGTTTTAAAAATGAAAAATATTCATAAAGTTCACACAGGATTTCAGTTACATAAGCCAACTTTTCTTTAGTTTTTTTTAAGTATTAAAAATATAACTCCCACACTGTTTACTCAAGTTTTAAATCTGTATGCAAGTCAGAAAGCAGCTTTTTATTCCCGGTTGTTTTGGAGAGAATATAATTTTTCACCTGTGGTTGTTAAATAGAACAAGTTGAGTCGCCTGCAGCACCTGAACTGATGAGTAATCTGCTGCAAACTGCCACGGAAATTAAAATGTTGCACAACATGGGGTGCATGCTCTCACACAGATACTCATTCAAAATGCATTTCAACATGACTAATTTATTTCCTGAATGCTTTTAATGGAATTTAGATCAGAAAAGGTCTGTTTATTGACAACTTGGGACACTTTTCTATCCAGAATGAACTCTTTAAATGATCATTTGTGGCAAAATATACACAAAAACTAAAAGAAATTAGTTGAATTCACACACAGGAACAAATATTCAGTGAATGGATCATTAGAGCGCTGCAGAAACAGAATCTTTTTTCTGTATTTATACTGTTTACAGATGTCGCGACCGTTAAGACGTAACAAGTCTTTTGATGGAGTAATTGCTGATTTAAAAGTCTGCGTCACTCCAGGAGTTCAGCTGAAGGAGGAATTATCTATTAAGGCTGCAGCTCGGTACATTAACCCTCTGGAGTCTACAAAAGCTCCAAATAATCCAGACTTGTTGACTCCATCCAGACTAGAAAACAAAGCAGCGTGGAGCCCTACTGTACATTTACCTCTAAAGTTCTGGCTGTAAACTCCATGAGGCCAGTTTCAGTTTGATGATGATATACCAAGTAAAACTGGAAACAAGCTCAAATAGATTTAGTATAAAATGATAGAACTGGATGGAACCCTCTTATATGATAGATTTGCAACATTTAAAATTCTTTATTGAGCATGATAGTGTTTTGAAAGTTAAAAAAAAAGATTCAAAATCACATTTTATGTTGGAATAAAGGACACAAAATGACAAAAAAAAACACAAAATGACAAAAAAAAAGACACAAATGACTAAAAAAAGACACAAAATTACCAAAGAAAGACACAAAATGGCCAAAAAAGACACAAATTTACCAAAAAAAGACATAAAATTACAAATAAAACACAAAATTTCCAAAAAAGACACAAATTGACTAAAAGAGACACAAAATCACCAAAAAAAGACACAAAATGACTAAAAACAGACAAAAAAAGACACAAAAAAAAGACACAAAATAATGACAAAAAACACAAAATTACCAAAAAAAGACACAAATTTAATAAAAAAAAGACACAAAATTACCAAAATTGTTACGCTAAACACACAAGACACAAATAAAATACAGCCAGACACCTTTTCTTTGTTTCTTTTTCGTTCAAAATGTTGATCCAGTAAGTCAGAATAAAAAAACAATTATTATTATCAGGCCATATAGGTGAGGTTGTGCTGAAAAAAAAAAAACCCCAACATGGCATTTAAACATGTTTTAAGTGTATTCAGGCAGGATGAAAAGGATTTAAAAAAATGGACAAAATAGCCCAAAACTGCACAGAGTTACCAGGCTTTTATCTCCATGAGATTGTTTGTTGTTAGCGGCAGGTCGAGACCTCCTGGGAAAGATTCCCTCACATCATGTTGTTGGCAGCAGTGCGGCAGGAAATGAACGTCTTCGTGCTCGTCTGGGAGTTAATGGAGACTAATTTGATGCTCTGTTGAACTTGACCCCTTTTTTGTGGTTTATTTACCACCAGCTTCATATAAGTCATCACTGCATTTCTGCTCTGTGTATAAATATTGTTGCAGCAACATCATACCCGAGTTTGACACCATTACTGCAGTAAAAAACAACATTTCTCTGATGTCTTAACACAAAGCAGCTGTTTATGCACGCCGTTAAAAAGCAATCTAAAGTGAGCGTTCTTTAAATCAGGAACCATCCATTCAAACGGTTAGTAAAGTTTGACCTTTCAGCCTTGACAGTCTTCCTTTACTCTGCACTAAAGACACTTTTCTGTTGGTTAAACATATAAAATAAGCAGCTCTGTGTATGAAGGCTTTTAATTATTATTCACTGCATAAACCCAGCATAAAATGTGTGCAGAAAAAGCTTATTTTCTTGGCGTGTAATTTTTATATTTTTACATGTATTACCATTAATTTATTTTAAAAAACTGTTAAAAAATTAAAATTAATAATAATAATAATAATGTCCGACCATATAAATTTACATATTTCAACTTCTATTTAATGGTTAATGTTTGTAATGGTTTTTATTTAGTTTAATTTTTTATGGCACTTAATGAAGAAGAAAACAAGAAAACCCGTTTAAAATTACAAAAAATAATAATAATAATAATAATAATAAATACAACTTATATTTAATGGTTAATATTTGTAATATTTTTATTTAATTACATTTCTATGGAACTTATTGTAGAAAAAAAAACAAGAAAAACCCTTTAAACCCTAGAAAAATATTTTTTTTTATTATTAATAATAATAATAATAATAATAATAACAACAACAATAATAATAGTACAAAAAATACAACTTCTATTTAATGGTTAATATTTGTAATATTTTTTATTTAATTTAATTTTTATGGCACTTAATGTAGAAAAAAACCCTGTAAAATGCCAGTAAATGTCTTTATTTCCTCTCTCAACAACAATAGCGGACAAAGCTCCAACTGGAAGTTTTCTTCCAGAGTTTCTGAGGTTTCTTTGAATTCTGTTGAACAGTTTTAGTCAAAATTTTAGTTTAAAATCATTCTTCCGAGCTTTAATGAGACACATATCAGACAGTTTAATTTGGATGTTGAAGCCTCTGAGATATTCCTTCATGACCTTGTGGAGATAAAAATCTATATGAGGCTGCTGCAGTTTGAATAATGTCCCATGTGGCACCTCCTCATAAGGAGCGGCTCGCTCATATCAAAGCTGCTCTCCTGGTAGGAAAACAGGGAGAGAAAAAAGGGGCCTCCTCCTCCTCCTCCTCCCTCCTCTTCTATATCTTTCCATCTGACTTGTCTATCACCTTCTTATCCCCCATTCCCATCTCCAAGCCTCGCTCTGTTTCCTACCAAGGTAACCTGAGAGAGGAGTGAAGGGAGGAGGAGGAGGAGGAGGAGGAGGGGGGAGATTCAGAGAGCGAGCGAGAAAGATGGCGAGAGATAGTGAAAAGGGCGAGATGGAGAGAAAAGGGCAAGGACATGTACGAGACGAGCTGAAATTAAACCCGCAGCGAGAAAGTATGAAAGTATGAGGAAAAAGGAGGTGAAAAAGGAGAGGAGCGCATGAGAAGGTGACAAAGGGTAAGTAGAGGGTGAAGAAGAGAGAGGTGAAGGAAAGTAAATTAAATTAGAAACACCTCTGGGAGTGGAGATGAAACCGATAGACTTTTATTAAAAATCACACATGTGGGCCACCTTCTGACGTGATGGATGATCCGCTTTGATTGATTGGGAATTTATTGTAGCATTTTTCCACCGTACACCGACTGTCTGGGATTATTAGATTTTGTCAGTGTAGAGACGTATTTTCATCTCTGTCCTGCAGCTTTTTTTTTCTGCAGAGTTTACAGTCCTCCTCCTCTTCTTCCTCTTTTCCTTCACAGTCTTATCTAAATGTTTTTTTCCTGCAGACTGCAGCAGAAATTAGACAAACTGTTTATGTGTTGGTTTAGAGAAATGTGTCTTCTTACACGATTTCAAGGGTTTCGGCAATGCATTGCTCTAATTATGTGTCGTTCAACGGCTCCTTTTGGCCGCCAGGATGAAAAAAAAATCTGTCTGTGTTGGAGGAAATTTAATCTGTATAAACAGATATCTGCACACAAATCCAGCAAACAGGTGTTTGGTAGCAGAAGGTGTCTGTTTGTAGTCTGGATAAATCGTGATTTGGCTGCACAGAGTTTACATGCAAAGACTGCAAAAGAATTCATGTTGAACTGTGATAAATTCACATTTAGATCTCACTGTTTTGAGTTGCATATAAAAGTAGGCTCATTTTTTACTCGGATCTCATGCATATGGTGCTGTGTTCTTCATATGATGACAGTTTTCCTAAAATTAGGGTTTAGACTTTGCAATAAGTTTCTTGCCCAATTTTTAACTGGCTTTACAGTTAAAAGGTGTATCAAAATATCTTGCATTCAAACTAATTCAAATGAACAAGTCATTGATTTGAACTTGGGGTCAAATAAAATCTTAATATTTTCACTGTGATCATGCAAAAACCGCATAAAAATCAGTGCTGTGATGTTGAACTGCAATAAATGCAAATTTAGATCTCAATATTTTGAGTTGCATATATAACTAGGCTCTTTTTTTACTCAAATGTTATGCATATGGTGCTGTGTTCTTCATACGATGGCTTTTTTTTATGGCTAAAATTAGGTTTTAGACTTTGCAATATATTGCATAGTATCCCTTTAATCATGACATGTATCATATCGCCAGTTTCCAGCAAGCAGAATGCCAGATTTTCAACTGACTTTACTGTTAATAGGTGTATCAAAATATCTTGCAAAAACCGCTTAAAAATCAGTGCTGTGATGTTGAACTGTGATAAATGCAAATTTAGAGCTCACAGATCTCAGCCGATAAGTTGTGGCGAGTCGGGGCCTGCTCCACCTGCTGGTGGGCCAGCAGGTCGTTATCAGTGACGGTTTATCTGTGGGAAGCATCGCGGTTCATGTCCCATGTCCAAATAGTCTAAACATAACCGCTTTGTTGTCAGCGAGCTGCGATTAAATCGGCTGATAACAACCTGATCTACCTGCCAGCAGGTGGAGCAGGTCCCGACTCGCCCGTTCTTCTTCTGGGAATAATAACTGCTGATAACGGCTACTCATTCATCTAAACTTTGATGAGGATTAAATGAAAAATATGGCAATTTTACATGATTTTACACAAGTAAAGTTCTTGTACGGCTGCTTACAAGTGAACATTTAACACTTGAGCACCAGATTTAAATGTTATCAGACTTTTGAATCAGCAGTTATCAGCCCATACATTTGGGAGAGTCAGTGGCGGATTATTGGGAAGAAGCCGCAAGGTTCATGTCCCATGTCGAAATAGTCTAAACATAACCGCTCTGTTTTCAGCGGGCTGTGATTAAATCGGCTGATAACGACCTGCTGTACCTGCCAGCAGGGGGAGCAGGTCCCGACTCGCCCGTTCTTCTTCTGGGAATGATAACTGCTGATAACGGCTGTTCCTTCATCTGATAAAATTCAACACGGTGACTAAAGAAAGTCTTCTGAATTGAAAGTAGAGAGGTACTGAAGAAAGGACTGAATCAGACCTGATATCATATTAAAATATATTAATGAATCAAAAGAGTAGGTGAAGGCAGAGAAAAGGAAGAATGACGTGCAAAATGTTGGGGTAAAGACGCCTTTTAGAGTTTTTAGAGAGAGACAAAAAGAGAGACAGAAGGGATGGGAGAGCGAGAGATAGACGGGAAAACGGAGAGAGAGAAGTGGGAATTGCGACCAGCGAGAGAGAGGAGTAACCTTTTCCTGCAGCTACTTCCATAATTGGATTTTGACTTTGTGTGTTTGTGGTGTGTGTGTGTGTGTGTGTGTGATAGATCAGATAGAGGCCCGAGAAAATGACCAATTCTCTCTCTCTCTCTCTCTCTCTTTCTCTCTCTCACTCTCTCTCTCTCTCTCTCTCTCTCCCTCCATCTCTCTCTCTTTTGCTCTCTCCCTCTCCCTCTCTTTCTCTCAATTCAATTCAATTGGCTTTATTGGCATGACGTAACACTGTACTTATTGCCAAAGCAAGCATCAGAAGTTTTAAAAAAAAGTAAGCTCGCTCTCTCGCTCTCTCTCTCGCGCTCTCTCTCTCTCGCTCTCTCTCTCCCTCTCTCTCTCTTTCGCTCTCTCTCTCTACCTCTCACTCTCTCCCTCTCGCTCTCTCTCTCGCGCTCTCTCTTTCGCTCTCTCTCTCTCTCGTTCTCTCCCTCTCTCTCGCTCGCTCTCTCTCTCTCTCTTGCTTTCTCTCTCTCTCGCTCGCTCTCTCTCGCGATCTCTCTCGCTCTCTTGCTCTCTCTCTCTCTCTCTTGTTCTCTCCCTCTCTCTTGCTCTCTCTCTCTCGCTCTCTCTCGCTCTCTTTCTCTTGGTCTCTCTCTCTCGTGCTCTCTTGCTCTCTCTTGGTCTCTCTCTCTCTCTCTCTCTTGGTCTCTCTCTCTCTCTCTCTCTTGGTCTCTCTCTCTCTCTCTGTCTGTCTCTCTCCCTCTCTCTCCCTCTCTCTCTCTCTCTCTCTCTCTCTCTCCCCCAGTAGGATAGACACCACACACACACTGGGACACAGTTGAAAAGTTCAAAACACTCTAACACACACACACAAAGTCAATACACACCGTGTTATTTATAGCTGCAGTGTTTTTATAATTACAGAGCAGCTACATGATATAGATTTTATAAATTTACGATGCGGGTCGCTGTGTGCAGCCGAATGAATCAAAACCGGAGAGAGAGTTTGTTCTTTTCTGCGAACTTTATGTGAGTGTGTCGGGTTCTCAGTATCTGTGAGGAAGATGTGAAGTAAATCACACTGAAGTCGCCTCGTGCATCTCACCGCCCACAGCAGAAGATATTTTAAAAGTTAAAAGAAATCAAATTAATTTTGCTGGCTCTGATGTCATTTTTGTGGATGTTATGTGAATGAAGAGGTCAAGTTTATTTATATGGCACATTTTTATAATTTATCTTATATGGTACATTTTAATTGACAGTTGTAGACTCAATTTGCCTCAAAATAAAAAGCAAAAAATGAGAAACAAACATCATATATTACAAAAAAACATGTATTATAAGAACGTAACAAATTTAAAGAGATAGCAAGATAGGTAGGAATTACAATAAAAAGGAGATAGGATAAGAAGGTATTTGTATTGTTATATATAAAAAAGGAATACTAACAACAATACCGGTACTAAAATAAAAGTTTTACCCATTAAAGAGACAACTTCTACTTCAAATGTGTTTTTAAATATGCTTTTAACAGAGAAAAAAGAAATAAAAGTTTAACGAAGCTGCTATTAGCAATTATTTTCATCTACGCTCATTTCACTTAAACCTAAATAAATGTCTGAAACAAGTTCATATTCACAATTAATATGTTGAACTTATTCCACATTCCCAAAAAATGAACTTGTTCACATTCATCTTCTTTTTTTCTTTCTTTTTTTTTTTTACTTTTTGAGGTAATAAATCAAGTGAGAATTAGGCTAATTTTCTCATATACTCCTATGCAATCTGCCTTGTTTCTGCAGACGGTGGAGTCGCCCCCTGCTGGCCATCAGAAATAATGCAAAATATATATTAAATTGAAAAGTTTTGCTGTAAGAAAACAGAAAGTTGCCTCCGTTTTACATTCAGCAATTTAATGTGTATTTTATGTATTTTTTAAACATATATAATTCACTGTAATTTAACATTTAAGACCGTTAAACAATTGAAAAATACTGTTAAAATTTAAAATAATAATGATAATGTCCTCCTATATAAATTTACAGATTTCAACTTCCATTTAATAGTTAATATTTGTTATAGTTCTTATCTAATTTATAATTTTTTTTATGCCATTTTTATGGCACTTAATGTAGAAAAAAACCCTGTAAAATGACACTAAATGTCTTCCTTTCACTCTCAGCAACAATAAGGAGGACAAAACACCAAACTGACTTTCTGCAAAGTTTTCTGAGCTTTCTTTGAATTCTGTTGGACCGTTTGGATGGAAAGCTGTGTTTACTCTATCAGAGAGATAAGAGAAGAGAGAAGAGAAGGAAAAACAAGTTAAAAAAAACAACAGATAACAGGGGGAGTAGAAGGACTGCAGCCTCGGACCACTGGAGTGGTAAGTAGTAGAAAATAAATAAATAAGTAAATAAATAACGGTGCAGGGTTCTTATCAGAGAGGAGGAGAATGGGAAGTGATGAGGGGAGAGAAAGCAGCAGATGGTAGAGAAGAAGAAGAAGAAGAAGAATCAGAAGAAGAAGAAGAACCAGAACCAGAAGAAGACGAACCAGAAGAAGAAGAAGAAGAAGAACCAGAAGAAGAAGAAGCACCAGAACCAGAAGAAGCTCCAGAACCAGAACAAGCACCAGAACCAGAAGAAGAACCAGAACCAGAAGAAGAACCAGAACCAGAAGAAGACGAACCAGAACAAGAAGAAGAAGAAGAACCAGAAGAAGAAGAAGCACCAGAACCAGAAGAAGACGAACCAGAACAAGAAGAAGAACCAGAACCAGGAGAACCAGAAGCAGAAGCAGAAGAAGAAGAAGAAGAAGAAGAAGAAGAAGAAGAAGAAGAAGAAGAAGAAGAAGAAGAAGAAGAAGAAGAAGAAGAAGAAGAAGAAGAAGAAGAAGAAGAAGAAGAAGAAGAAGAAGAAGAAGAAGAAGAAGAAGAAGAAGAAGAAGAAGAAGAAGAAGAAGAAGAAGAAGAACCAGAACAACCAGAAGAAACAGAACCAGTAGAAGACGAAGAAGAAGAACCAGAACAACCAGAACAACCAGAAGAAACAGAACCAGTAGAAGACGAAGAAGAAGAAACAGAACCAGTAGAAGACGAAGAAGAAGAAACAGAACCAGAAGAAGAAACAGAACCAGAACCAGAACCAGAAGAAGAAACAGAACCAGAACCAGAACCAGAAGAAGAACCAGAACCAGAACCAGAAGAAGAAACAGAACCAGAACCAGAAGAAGAAACAGAACAAGAACCAGAAGAAGAAGCATCAGAAGAAGAACCAGAAAAAGAAGAAGAAGAACTAGATAAACATAACATTTATTTGCTGATATGAAGCTTTTATTATTAATATTTCTCTTCAGAAACAGAAAGCAGAAGAGACGTGTGAGTTGCACACAATCCCTCCAAACTCTCCCCTCGTGTCTCTTTGTCCGTTTGTTAATTAGCAGGTTCGTTTCTTTTAAAACGTGACAATCTGAACGAGGTCTGGTGGAAAATATCTCTTTGTCTGCCCGCCAAAAGAGAAAGTGATTAATTATTCTGGTGGAAAAAAGTGGGTCATTACTGAGCATGTTCCTCTGTGCTCTCATGAACCTGCTGCTCTTATTTGAGTTTTTAAAAAACATTTTCAGTCATTAAAACAACAAATTAAAATGAATACGCAGGCTTGGCAGAGATATGCACGCAGAGGGCTTTTTAATCTTTAGGTTGTTTCTTTGGGGAAATCACTAAAATGAAATAAAAATGTGTGAACTGTTGCAAAAACATCATTAGCAACAAAATAAAAGTTAGTGAAGTCGAGCCGGGGCGACTTTGTGTCCTTTTCCAGAATTCATCTGTGTTCGTCCACCTTTGATGATTTAATCAGCGTAATTAGTTTAATTTCTGCATGTTTGGCGCTGCAGCAGAGACTCAGTAACTGGCTCTTTTTATATTTAGGAGTTTCACTGACTAAAAAAATATAAAAAGGAGCCTGCAGCGCCGTCACCTCACACATATAAAACCTCTTTATTCACAACCTGTTCTTATCTAGTAAAACGGCTTTCGGGAAGATTCTTTGAACTCCTGAGCTGCTGTCTGAGTTTGTGCAAAGTAAAATTCCTTAATTTGATTTTAAAAGGAGGAAAAATGAGGTTTTGTGCAACTGTTAAGTAGTTTAGTTTCATTCTATCCAGTCCAAGTAGAAAGACATGTGATGTCTGAGATGTGCAGCTCACAAACTTCAGTCTCTGTTTGAAATCAGAAGACGAACGGTTCAAACGTGTCGTTTATTCGAGGATGCAGCATGTGGATTCTGAGAAATGCTTTCTGAGGATTCTGGACCAGGCGGCAACCTCCGGGTCTGAGCAGGGAGGCAAACCAGGAAGTACATTAACCCATTTAAGTCGGGAAAGCATTACCGCATTTCTACCATTAAAACCAGGAGCGCTGTTACGTTATTCTACCATTAAAGCCGGGAAAGCGGATACGTTGTTTTGTAGTATTTGTAGTTTTTTTCCACCTATTTTCAGTCTCTTGGCCAATGAAATGCATCCGAATACATGTGGGAGTGTCGCAATGCAACATGGGACTTTTCCAGAACTGAAATCATCACCAAAAAATGACACAGAATGACAAAAAAAAAACATTAAAAGACACAAAATGACTTAAAAAAAACACAAAATGACTAAAAAAGACACAAAATGACCAAAAAAGACACAAAACGACCAAAAAAAACACATAAAAAGACACAAAATGACTAAAAAAGACACAAAATGACAAAAAAAAGACACAAGATGACCAAAAAAATACACAAAAATTACCAAAAAAAGACATAAAAAGACACAAAATGACTAAAAAAAGACATAGAGACACAAAATGACAAAAAAAAGGCGAAAAATTACCAAAAAAGACACAAAATGACAAAAAAAAAGACACAAGATGACCAAAAAAATACACAAAAATGACCAAAAAAAGACATAAAAAGACACAAAATGACTAAAAAAAGACACAAAATGACAAAAAAAGACACAAAATGACACAAATGACTAAAAAAAGACCAAAAATGACTTAAAAAAGACACAAAATGACAACAAAAAAATACATAAAATGACTTACAAAGACACCAAAAGACTTTAACCCATTAACGCCTAAAGCGCCTGGAAAAAAATGCCTGGAAAACCTATGGGTGATTTTCAAATGACCCCCCAAAACCTGAAGTTTTTCTGGAAATCCAACACCTACTAAATAATAGATTTTTCAGCCTCTGTAGCAGATAAAAATGAAATTCAAAAAGTATTTGAGAGCTTATACCCGTGGCTTTCATACGAAGTTGAGTTTTTGTCCAAACCTTCAATACATTTTTTTAAAAAATCAACAAACTCAGCAAATGTTACATTTGACTGAATAAAAAATCCTATGCATAATACTAATACATGCCCATTAGCAAGATGCAAGATGCATGATATGACCACTGGAAGAACAAGACAGTTCTCATTAGCCTACTCTAATAAAAAAAAAATAATAATAATAATAATAATAATAAAAATTAATAATAATACATTTTATATATTGCACTTTTCAGGGTACTCAACGACGCATAAAGTAATATAAGACATAAACAGTCATGATTTCTTATATCATCATCGCAATCAATTAGCCTATTATTATTATTAATATTAATATATTATTAATAATATTATTATCTCCAGATGGCCACAAATCTGTCTGTTCTTTGGTGAAAATAGCCGCTTCTGTGACTTCCTGCTGAGCTCCTCCGCTATAGTCGTCTTCTGTCATGATTTCAAAGTTCTGGAAAAGTTCGATGTTGCATTGCGACACTCCCACATGTATTCTGATCATGTTCTGATGCATTTCATTGGCCAAGAGACCGAAAATAGGTGGAAAAAAATACAAATACTACAAAATGACATATCCGCTGTCCCGGCCTTAATGGTAGAGTGACGCAACATCGCTCCCGGCTTTAATGGTAGAAATGCGGTAATGCTTTCCCGGCGTCAATGGGTTAAAAGAAAAGAATTTAAAAAATGGACAAAGTAGCCCTATAAGACTCCATAGAGTTAAAAGAATTCAGTGTTTTTCAGTTTTCCCACCACGACTCAACGAATATCTGAGGATAAAATCTGAAATGTGTCATAATTTGTGGAGATATCAGCTGAATGTGAGATGATCTTCTGATACAGTGACAGTGTCGAGCTGTGGCTGAGGGACTTTTCTCCTGTGAGAGATATTATGTAATAGTTCACGTTGAAGATAATAGTCAGATAACAAAGTGCAGTAATAATGTGATATATGAAATCCTCAGCAGGAAGCTAATATCTGTCTGTTATCTGCTGCTAGAGGAGAAATGAAGGAGAAACTTTATATTAAAAGAGCCCGCGGCGCTTTGTGTCTGTCTCACTTCATATTCCGCCTGAAATCTCCTCAATAATGCAACTTTTGACTTCTGCTTATTAAAGAGATGCTTTCGCTCTCTGCTTCCTCTTGTTTTTGTTACCGTGGCAACTCAGTGAAGAGCAGATTTAAATGAGCCGAAATAAAGTCGTTGAAGGATTTAAAGTCTCAACAGTCGGATCAACAACATGAAATTGATATCCATAAACAGTCATCTTCAATAATAATTTGCATCATGGGTGTCAAACTCGCGGCCCGCGGGCCAATTGCGGCCCTCGTGGCGATATTTTGTGGCCCCCACCTTGATATGAAAGTTTAATGTGAGTTTTATGTGAATGGCACTTTACCGTGTTGTGTGTGGAAGGTCCCTTTGATTACTTTTTTTGGTAATTTTGTGTCTTTTTTTTGGTAATTTTGTGTCTGTTTTTCATAATTTTGTGTCTTTTTTAGTAATTTTGTGCATTTTTTTGCTCATTTTGCATCTTTTTAAAAAATAATTTTGTGTCTTTTCTGTCGTTTTTTTGGTCACTTTGTGTCTTTTTTGGGTCATTTTGTGTCTTTAAAATATTTTTGTGTCTTTTTTGGTAATTCTGTGTATTTTTTGTCATTTTTGGGTCATTTTTGTGTCATTTTGTGTATTTTTTGGTCATTTTTGTGTCTTCTTTGGGTCATTTTTTGTCTTTTTTGGGTCATTTTGTGTCTTTTTGAATATTTTTTGAATATTTTTGTCTTTTTTGGGTCATTTTGTGTCTTTTTTTTGGTCATTTTGATGCGGCCCCCAGGTAATTTAAGTCTGAGACCCCTGATTTACATAATTTTATGTAATTTTCTACTGTTTCTTTATCATGCTTGTGTTTAATATTCAGGCTGTCTCTTGAGACAAATAAGACAGTTATTCTGTGTCTATATTGTGTTTGATGTTTTATACCAAACATACATTATAAAAGTAATTATACTGTTGAGACTTCTATAAGTGAGGATCTGATCCACAGCTTACCCATTCATTTTCCAAGGGATTATTTCTTTTTAAAGTTGAATTTCTCTCCACATTTTATTGCTTATCTGAAAAACAATCTAATCCGTGGCTCAAAAACTGTTCCACCATCCAGACTGTCAGTTTTGTGATTCGCTGCACCCCTAGAGCTGTTTGGAAACTTATCTGTCATATCTTTACAATTTCCTCTTGCAGATTTTTCCACTTTTTACAGGAGGTGCATTTTTATTTTCTCTACTCAACTTTAGAGAGTGCAGTTTATCCTCAGGAGTTTAACATTTTGTTCTAAGAATTATATTATTGTGGGTAAAGGAAGATCTTGTTGCACAACCTTTCTTCAAAACAAGCAATAATTGTGTCGTCGTCTTCTTCTTCTTCTTCTTCTTTTTTAGCATTTTTAAGTCATTCCAAGCATCATTTTCTGCATTATATGTTCTGTAAAAAATGTTTTCATATCTGCAATTTCATATCCAATGAATACCACACTGCAAAAAAAGAAAAGTAGGGTGAACTCAAAATTTCAAGGCAACAAACTTCGATAAAATTTTAAGTTGGACAATTAAACTAAATATTTTAAGTTTTGTTTTTGAGTTTGCTCAACTCTGATTTTCTCTGGCACGATTGTAACGCCGCTATGAAATGTCAGCTAATGTTGTGACCACAATTTTGAGTTAGCATTAATACGCTAATGGCTACTCTTGTAGCTGAAACAAGCAGCGCCGCTAGCATCAGTTAGCTCTAGCATCAGTTAGCCGCTAGCATCAGTTAGCCGCTAGCATCAGTTAGCCGCTAGCTTTCGCTAATGACCGAATTTCACAACAAAGAAATAAGAGTTAGCAGAACTATTGTCCCTTGTTGTGAACCCCAACTTAAAGATATAAGTAACAACAACTCACCAACTTGTTTTTGAGCAGACAACTGGCTTCCTTTGTTGTGCTAACTTACATTATTGCCCTAAATGTCAGTAATTTATATTTCCAAGTTTTACCAACTTAAATCACTGTTTTAGGCCAAAAAATACAAGTTGGCTTTTTTGCAGTGCAGTTGGCGGACCGATATTATCAGAAAAATCATCTCGTTGCTCTATAATGTGAAAAAAGTGACTGTTTCAATAAGCAACAAGTTAATTTGATCTACTTAAAAGGTGATTATATGTTAATCATCACAGCTTGTTTCTGCTGCCCCCTAGTGGCCAAAAAATCAGTGATTAAATGTTAAAATATCTAAAAAACTGCAGAGATAAAAATCTCGAGGAATAAAAACAAGAGAAAACAAGTGAGAGACTCCCTGCTTAAATCAACTCAGAAGATATATGAAACTAACATCTTCCTAAAGGTTTTGTGCAGAAAAACTTTCTCCCGAGTTGTGAAACCCGAAAGGCTTTGTGAAGTTCTCTCAAGTTGAGTGAGACGTTGATGTGCATGTTTCCACCCACAGGACGGCCTCATCCTCTGCTTTTTGTTTATCGCAGCTCTCTCTCTCTCTGAATAACCTCTAAGACTCTCCAGCGCCAAAAAATCCCACGTCGGTTCATATTTTATTCATATTTCATGATGCATATTTTCTCTCGCCTCGCTCGGTGTCTCAGGGGTCTGCAGCTGCTCCTCCACCGCGGTCACTGCGCCTCCTCCCACCTCCTCACAGACACATGTCACCTTCCTCCCTTGGTTTTTTCCTCTTTTCATGTGGGGCTGCTCCTCCTCTGTTTGCTCCTACGGGCCGAGGTCTTCAAAGGGAGAAGCCCCCCTGACCCTCCACTCCTCTGTTCTCCTTCTCTCCTCTTAACTCGCCATCAAATAAAAGGTCTTCACTCCCTCTCTAACCTTCTGAAAACTGAAAACTATCTAGCAGGCATCTTCCCTGGGAGTCTGTCTGTCTGTGTGTGTGTGTGTGTGTGTGTGTGTGTGTGTGTGTGTGTGTGTGTGTATAGAGTGTGTCTATATTTACACACAGGAAAGAACAAGTCAATTGAAGGAGCAAGTCTCTCTCTTTTTCTTTTTTTTTGCGATGAAGTGCTCTGAGAGAAAAATAACAGATTGGATCTAGAGAGAAACACTCTGAAGTAAGTCATCACAAGGCCAAAAACAGCTCAGCAAGACTTTAACTGGCAATTATTTCTATATAAACGATTAATAGAGGCACTAATTGGATAAGATAAAAGAGAAATTGATGTTTTGTTTTGCAGCTAGTGCAATTTCTTGCAGCCAATGTCGACATTTCTTACATCCAAACATTCAAATATGGTATCAAATAGAGGAAAAGTGGGAATTTCCCTCATTTCAAGGAATTTGTTTTTGTTATTTATGTCATTTTGGTCAATCTGAACAAATAAAGACAAATTAATGTTTTGTTTTGAAGCCAAAGTCCACATATTTTATATTCAAACATTAAAAAATGGTTTCAAGCTGTGGAAAAGTAAGAAATATTCACATTTAACGGAATAGTTTGGATATTTTAGTCAATTGAAGGAGCAAGTCTCTCTCTTTTTCTTTCTTTTTTTTGCGATGAAGTGCTCTGAGAGAAAAATAACAGATTGGATCTAGAGAGAAACACTCTGAAGTAAGTCATCACAAGGCCAAAAACAGCTCAGCAAGACTTTAACTGGCAATTATTTCTATATAAACGATTAATAGAGGCACTAATTGGATAAGATAAAAGATAAATTGATGTTTTGTTTTGCAGCTAGTGCAATTTCTTGCAGCCAAAGTCCATATTTCTTATATTGAAACATTGAAGTATTGAACCTGGTCTCACAGGAATCCGTGAAATAGCCACGGATTCGCTTAACTCAAAATCTGTGAAACTGACACGGATTTCGCTACAATGCAAGTTAATGACAGTCATATCCCGTGGCTATTCCATGGATCTCTCATTTTTAGTTAAAAAATCAATATTTTGACTTAGTTTCTGCATAAAAATGGATTTTGATCACATTTCTAGCGAGAAATATATGTTTTATTTTCTGAATATTCATTCAGTGAATGTACATAATCACTTTGTATGTTGGAATAGCCACGGGATATGACTGTCATTAACTTGCATTGTAGCGAAATCCGTGTCAGTTTCACGGATTCCTGTGAGACCATATTGGAAATATTGTATCAAATAGAGGAAAAGTAGGAAATTCTTTCATTTTAAGGAATGGTTTGGATTTATTTTTTTTTGGTATTTATGTCCTTTTGGTGAATCTGAACCAATAAAGACAGTACTTAGAGGATAAATTGATGTTTTGTTTTGCAGCTAGTGCAATTTCTTGCAGCCAAAGCCCACATTAAAAATGGTTTTAAACTGAGGAAAAGTAGGAAATATTCACATTTAAAGGAATAAAGTGGATTTTTGGAAGATGATTTACATAAGGTACAAACAAATCAGTATTATATCAATGTTTATTTAACTGTATGCAATATTTAGGATATTTTCTGCACTTTACCTTGCTGTCAGAGAGCCCTTTCTGAAGGAAAACTGAAGCCCCCAGACTCCATTGGAGAAAAACAGCAATTTCACCTCACAGAATGTTAGTTGCTAGTCTACCACTGCCTTGATCTTTTAGTTAATTGTGTTATTTATGTCAGTTGGGTGAATCTGCACTAATAAAGGCAGTAATTAGAAGATAAATTAATGTTTTGTTTTGCAGCTTTTGCAATTTCTTGCAGCCGAAGTCCACATGTTTTATGTCCAAACATTAAATAATGGGATCAAACAGAGGAAAAGTAGGAAATATTCACATTTAATGGAATAAGTTGGATTTTTTGAAGTGGGTTTGCATGAGGTACAAAAACATATATTATATATAACATATAATGGAAGTGATTGTGTGCAACTCAAGCGTATGTTCTGCATATAAGCTGCTTTAAGCAACCAGACTCAGCAATTTTAGCTCACAGAACAGAGGAGTTGTTCTTCATCCACTGCCTTGATTGCTTGGCTTTTTTGTGTGATTTTGGTGAATCTGCACTATTAAAGTCAGTAATTACAATATACATTTGGTGGGTTTTTTTGCAGCTTTTGCAATTTATTGCAGCCAAAGTCTACATTTTTTTAACCCAAATGTTAAAATGGTTCCAAGCAGAGGAAAAGTAGGAAATATTCACATTTAATGGAATAAGTTGGATTTCTTGAGGTGGTTTTACAATACTTATTTGGCTTGTCTGCATGAACTCTGGAGCTCAAAGTGTAAATGCAGCATCATGGTTCAGAATTACAACAGTTGAATCCTGCTGTTGCATAAATGCATGAGTAATAATAATAATGATATCATAAATGATAGTATAACTGTCACAGCCTGAGACATTTTTATACTTTATCCTGATTCTATTTGCATACTTTTATACTGAAGTAGCATTTTGGATGCAGGACTTTTACTCCTAACAGAGTGTTTCTACATTATGTACTTTATTTAAGTACAAGATCTGGATAATTTCTCCACTTATGGGAACAAATAGTGCTTCTTGTCCGGTAAATGTACGTATGATACCATCATCATTATCATCATTATCATCATCATCATCACCAACCACACAGCTGCACGTCACATTTGTTCTTTCTTTAAGTCAACAACTATTTTATCTGTGCGTGACACGTTTTTTTGTCCATGTTTTTCTTTGTGCTTCCTCCAACTTACTGATCTCTAGCTCCGTTATCTCAACATCCACACACACACACACACACACACACACATTCTTGTACTTCTATCTTTGTGAGGACCCTCATTGGAACAGTGAATTCCCTTGCAAGGTTATAATAGTTTTTGATTTTTCATCAGTTTTAGTTTTAATTAGTTTGTGAATTTTGGTTTTCAAATTCAGTTAGTTTTAATTAGTTTTTAGAGTGAGTTTGCTGGTTTTAGTTTATTATTTATTTTTTGAAATGCTTTAGTTTTAGTTTAGTTTTCATTAGTTTTAGTTTTTTGTAATGGGGTATTTGTTGGGTGGGAGATTAAAAGAGGTCACAGTAAATTTTGCCTTTATTTCTTTCTTCTGATCCATCTTCATTATGTATGAAAAAAGTTGACAAAGATGAAAACGAAGGACGTTTTCACTATAATTTTAGTTAGTTTTGTAACCACACAATACAGTTTCAGTTAATTATCTTTTTTTCTTTTTTTTTTTAAACTCTCGGCCGAAATGTCCTCACTCTGTTGGTTAAAAACGTGTTCCAGTCCTCACTATGTAGGGAATACAAGAACTCACACACACACACACACACACAGTAGGTATAAGAGCCGTGGCCAAACACAACAGGACAGTGCCGAGGCTCGTCCCTCAGTCATAACATCTCTACTGTACAAACTGTCTGTTAACTCTGTGTGGAACAAGAACTCTCATCTTTAACTTCAGTACTTTTAAAACTCCTCACTCTTTGCATATGAATCAATTTAAAATGTTTATTATTATCACACCACTTTTATTTTGGAAGGATACACCTCAAATAGAAATGATGATGATTAGTGGAAAAAGTTTATTGTAGCTGAATTATCGTAAAAAGTCTGCATTTAAAATATAAAAAAATAAATATTCAGATCTCTTACTTCAGTAAAAGTACTAATACCACACTGTGAAGTACAAAAGGATCAGCATCAACATGTACGTAAAGTATCAAAAGTAAAAGTACTTTAGTACGTTATGCAGAATGGACCCACTCTGATTGTTTTATTAGTCTAAATATATTACTGGATTATTATTATTGATGCATTTATGTAAGCAGCATTCTACTGTTAAGGTAGGGCTCATTTTAACAGCTTTATGTGCTGTTATGTGGTTTAAAATCATGTCAGATAATGTGTCATGTTTTTATGTTAAATCTCAACCTGAAAAGTAACTAAAGCTGTCAGCTAAATATAGTGGAGTAAAAAGTACAATAGTCGCCTCTAAAATGTAATAGAGTAGAAGTATGAAGTTACTTATATGTATAGAAATACTCAATTAAAGGACTTTAAATTAAGTAAATGCACTTTGTTATATTCCACCACTGTACACATTCTTTCAAAATGTTGTGTCATTTAAGGAGAAAGTCGCATAAAATAGAAATACTCGAGTATCTAGAAAAAGTGCTTGAGAAGTGTGTGTGCATGTGCGTGTGTGTGTGTGTGTGTGTGTGTGTGAGATGAACCTGGATAACCTCATCTCACCGCAGTAACACACACACACACACACACACACACTCTCCTCTCTCTTTCTTCTTCTTCTAAACTTAATTCTGTCTGCCGTCCTCACTTTGTCGCCTTATCTGCCCTCATATATCCCCTATCACACACACACACACACACACACACACACACACACACACACTCGTTCCCACAGTGTGCAGTGGTGTAATCAGCGCTTCATATTGTAACCAGAGATTAGCGCTGCTCAGCTAAAAATCACAATCTGCCCTGTCAGATAGCACAGGCTGGATCAGGCTCACACACACACACACACACACACACACACACACACACACACTGGTGGCTATAATATAGGAAAGTGCTACCTGCAGTGTCGGGGACGGACCTCTCCATAATTGGAGTCTTCTGTGGTATCATCAGAGTGAACAGCAGTTCTTTATAATTACCAGGACGCTCTAATAGCTGCAGAGCTTCACTGTGAGGACGTGACGACGCTGTGAGGACTCTCAGCTCAGCGTACAGTCACCTCCTCTCTCCTCTCTCCTCTCTCCTGGTTCTTCTGCAGGTTTAGTTCAGCTCCTCTTTGACCTCAGAGCAGGAAACTGAGCTGCAGCATCTGCTCCTGCAAACCAACAAGAGTTTTATTACTACAGTGATGTAAAAGGCTGCAACAACTCATTGATTAATTAGATTAAAGTTGACGATTAAAAAAAATAGTTGGCACCAAATATTATTAGCGATTAGCTTGGTCATTGATAAGTGATGACTGTCTCTCCCAGCTGATTTTAACTCTGATAAGTTTAAGTTATTTTAAAGCAAACACTTCATAGGACAGGACACTCATGTTAGCATTATTGGAGCATTAACTGGGATGTTCGTTTTGGCAAAAAACAAAAACAAAATGTTTGTTAGTGACCTCAGAAAACTGAGCAGCGACTCCTTGGAGTGTCTGTTAGTCCAACCAAACACTGAACAAGACATTTACTGAACAAAATGTCCAAATAAACTGTCAAAATAGTCATTTTGTGTCTTTTTTAGTCATTTTTTGTCTTTTTTAGTCCTTTAGTCCAACATAAAATGTGATTTTGAATCTTTTTTTTTACTTTCAAAACACTATCATGCTCAATAAAGGATTTTAAATGTTGCAAATGTGAACAAAGGTTGCAAATATAACATATAAGTGAAAATACAGTGAAAGGGTCAAAGTTATGAGACCAAACCGCTAAACGTCCTCTTTTCTATCTATATAACGTTATATATAACTTTATTGACACGTTGCCGTGGATATGCATTGTTCTGCTTCTCTCCTGTTGACGGCTCGCCCTGTTAGTGACCTGTCAATCAAAGGTAGCCCCGCCCCAAATCATATGATTCTTTATCTTCTATTTTCTTCTAAATGGGGCTATTATTTACACTATTAACATCAGATTGTCTTGAGGAAGATTTTTTACTAGTGATTGAGACCATAGTGTTAAAAAAATCTGAGGTAATAAATCAAATGAGAAGTTTTCTCATTCTGCATTGAAATTAATGGACCAAGCCTTCAACATCTTGTTTTTAGTGCTGTGCATTAATCATATGATGTTCAATCATTTTAGATTAGTCAAAAAGTCAAGTACGATCATTACTTGTTGAGTTAAACATCTAAAATGTAACCATATGCTCGATATAATTCACAAGTACATGAGCTATCAAACTGACACGGTTAGAAGCAACATAGTTGCAACACAAGGGCAAATATTATATTTTTATCCTCATGCAAAGAGCATAATAATAAGAACTGGCTGCAAAACCCTGGTAGGAAACACACAGACAGAGTCATGAGGTCACTTCACAACTTTTGGCTTATAAGTCTCTCTCTAATTAATACTAAAGCATTTTTACCACAGGGTGCAACTTTCTTGACTTGCAAAATTATCAGTTAAATTGGCAAAAACATAATTTGCATAATTAATGGTAATGTTAAAATGGGATCCAAAACCTCTGACTCTTTAATTTTTAGTCAATATCTGTGTGTCTACCCGACCATTGCCTCCTTTTTTCATGTTTTTTTTGGTGCACAAACAACTTGCAAACAAACATTTTTCTAAGAGAAATCTTGCGTGTGGTCTTGGTTTTTCAAATATAATGAAAACAACAAAAATAGCTCATAGGAGTTTAATTTAAGAGCTGAAATCTAGACATTCTGGTCATTTTGTGTCTTTTTTAAGTAATTTCGGGGGTTTTCTTCAGTCATTTTGAGTCTTTTTATAGTAATATTGCGTCTTTTTTGTAGACGTTTTCCATGTTTTTCTTGATAATAACCAAAATCATCATCAAGAAAACCATGGAAAATGTCCAGATATCAGCTCTTAAATTAAACATTAATGAGCTATTTTTGTTATCATTATATTTGTCCAAACAAATGTACCTTTAGTTGTACCAGGCAACTTTCTTGACTTGCAAAATTATCATTTAAATTGGCAAAAACATCATTTGCATAATTAATGGTAATGTTAAAGTGGGATCCAAAACCTCTGACTCTTTAATTTTTAGTCAATATCTGTGTGTCTACCCGACCATTGCCTCCTCTTTTCATGTTTTTTTGGTGCACAAACAACTTGCAAACAAACATTTTTCTAAGAGAAATCTTGTGTGTGGTCTTGGTTCCTCAAATATAATGAAAACAACAAAAATAGCTCATAAGAGTTTAATTTAAGAGCTGAAATCTAGACATTCTGGTCATTTTGTGTCCTTTTTTGTGGTCATTTTGTGTCTTTTTTCGGTCATTTTGTGTCTTTTTTAAGTAATTTAGTTCTTTTTCAGTCATTTTGAGTCTTTTTTAGTAATATTGTGTCTTTTTTATTTTGTAGACATTTTCCATGGTTTTCTTGATAATAACCAAAATCATCATCACAAAATGACCAAAAAAGACACAAAATGACCACAAAAAAAGACACAAAATGACCGGAATGTCTAGATTTTCAGCTCTTAAATTAAACTAATAATTAAATTAATTGTCAATATCTGTGTGTCTACTCGACCATTGCCTCCTTTTTTCTTGTTTTTTGGTGCACAAACAACTTGCAGACGAACATTTTTGTAAGAGAAATCTTGCATGTGGTCTTCTCCTGTATCACTCCTCGTGTGATTTTTATTTATTTCCAGACCTGCCAGGGATTCCTCCTGGTGATCTGTCTTGTGACGTGTCAGCCCTGAGGGAGAACACTGATGTAATTTGTGCAAAAAAACCACATCGTTAAGACAGCAGAGAGTCGGTCCAAGACATAAAATGTGATCAGCACAGATATCTTTTAGGGTGGAATATTCTGAAGTGTGCTGAGGAAACTCTTCAGTCAAGTAGTAAACATCTTGTGCAGTGGTTTCAGTATTGTTTGAAATGAAAAATATTTGCATATTCATGGATTTTTCAGTGCAGAATAAGAAACAGATGCCATTTATATTGTTTTCCTCCTAAAAGTTTAGACATGAAGTGTTTTTAAATATCTCAAACTTGACAACAACAGACATGTAATATATTATTATGTGCATATTCATAGATTTGGGGGTTTTCAGTGAAGAAGAAGGTGAAACTTGTAACTGTTGTTTTTCTACAAAAAATGTTTCAATACTAAGATTTTGTCTTAAACCTGACCTCTGAACCCCAACGAGCCGTTTCAGGGCGTCTTTCTACATTTTCCTCTCA